>NW_023397021.1:0-74878 GCF_011125445.2 Fundulus heteroclitus
TGATCGCATTAGATCAAGAAAAGGCGTTTGATCGCTCGCACACGGCTTCCTGTGGAAAACCTATGGAGAGGTTTGGGTTCGCCGCTGGTCTGATCGCCAAGATCCCGGTGATGTACAGTGGCATTGAAGTATGCTAAAGATTAACGGTGGTCTGTGTGCTCCTTTTAGGTGCGTTAGAGGTGTTCGCCAAGGCTGCGCCATGTCCGGGATGCTCTACGCGCTCTCCCTGGAACCCCTGCTTCAAAAGATACGTTCTACTGTTCATGGGTTGGTTTTACCTGGTTTTTAATAGTAGAGTGGTTTTATCTGCCTATGCTGATGACGTTGTTGTTTTTACTAAAAACCAGCAAGATGTCGACGTACTGAACGAGATAACAACTAAGTTCTCTGTTTTATCTTCTGCGAGGGTGAACTGGGGAAAAAGTGAAGCCCTGGCAGTGGGCGAAATGGGTGAAGGGCTCCCGGTTCTCCCTCAGGGACTTTTATGGAAAAAGATGGTTTTAAATATCTCGGTCTGTTTGTAGGCAATGAAAAACATTGAAAACAAAGAACTGGGAAAACTGGAACAGAAAATAGAATGTAATTAGAAAGTGGAGATGGCTACACTCCCACATGTCATACAGGGAAGGGTTTTGGTTTTAAATAACCTTGTAGCATCTCAGCTGTGGCACAAACTTTCCTGTTTAGACCCACCGTCTGGTTTGTTGGCCAACATACAAGCAAAAATGGTCAACTTTTTTTGGAACGGTGTCATTGGGATGCCACAGTCTGTGTTGTTTTTTACCCAGAGAAGAGGGGGGCCAGGGCCTTGTCCACTTAGCCGGGAGAACAGTGGCTTTTAGATTACGTTTTGTACAGAAATACCTGGCAGGGCCCTCTGACTTAGTGTGGAGGACGTGGCCAGCTGCATTTTTAGAGGTTGTAAATAACCTGGGGCTGGATGCGGCTCTGTTTTTAACTGAATTTAAATCTTTTTAAAGTTAAGGGGATTACCGAGGTTTTATCAGGGTGTTTTTAAATTCATTGTACCCTGTTCAATTTAAAGCCATCCCAAACGACTAACTCTCTGCACTGGCTTTTACAGGAGCCTTTAATCTGTGGGTCCAGGCTGGACGTGTGTGAAGGCGCTGGGACCAGGGCTGTCGGAGGCGCTGCGCCGGTCAAAGATAACAACGCTGAAAACAGCTGGTGGAGACTGCAGGACCGTCCCCTCTCCAACGTCAAGGCCCATGGGTTCCGTGATGGGGGTTAGGTACGGTGCCAGGCTGGTGCGGCGCTTCCTGGACCTCCTGAGGGGAAAGATGCGGCCAAGGAGAGGAGCCTCCTCGTGCTTACTGTGAGAGACAGAGCCAGCCAGACCCCGATGGACTCCTTTCCTGGCCTGATTCCTGGATCCTGGGTTCCCGGAGAAGAAGTGGACCTCTGCTCTCCAGCCTGGACCCACAGAAGAGTGGTTTATCCACTATGGATCAGAAAACTGTTTATAGAGTTTGCTCCAAGCCATAAATCGAAGACACTTCGAGAACCGCGCAGTCTGTGTATGGACTGATAGACTTGCTGGTAGAGCACCCCAGTGGAGGACTTTATATAAGCCTCCAATTAAAAAGAGAACTGGTGATCTCCAATGGAGGGATTTTACACCGGTTTTGCCATCGCCCACAAACTCTTTTTTATCCGTTATTAATCGGGCTCTGTTTTAAATGAGGGTCCTTTCTGCAGTATGTCTGAGAACGTTTTTTCATGTTTTTATGGACTGTAACAGACTAAAGACCATTTTTAGCCTTTTAACAAATGTTTTTTAGTCTCTTTTGGCACTGTTTTTACTACTTCTTTATTTATTGGAGGAGTGTGCCAAAATAAAAATAATAAGGCAAGGCCAGACTTTTAAACTTCTTAATCAGTGGAGGCAAAGATGGCATATTTATTTGTCCCGTAGAGGACAGGACTGCAGGGAGGACCTCACCTTGATGCTGTGGCTCTGTGGAAGTGCAACGTTTTAAAGCTAGAATTAGGCTGGAGTTTCACTTCCACAGAGTCACGCAGAACATGGAGGATTTTATGCAGTTGTGGGGTTTTAAAAAGATTTTATGTGAAGTGTCTGAAGGAAAAGAACTTCATTTAACAAGCTTCTTATGTAGAATTTTATGTAATGACATTTGGTTTTAACTCAATTGTTTAATTGTTTGGCCTTTTGTAATTAAAGTTTTGTTAAAAGTCAAAAAAAAAAAAAGTCTTCTTCTTCTTCTTCTTCTTCTTCTTCTTCTTCTTCGTGTGGGAGGAGTGTGAGTGAAGGAGCGGAAGAGAGAGCGAGTGAAAAACTCTGTTTTGAGTGGTTTTTCTTACTTTTTTCTGTCCTTTTTCACTGGGTGAGTGTATATATTGTGTATATAGTTGTTTTATTTTGGTTGTTAGGGTTTTTTTGGTGGGGTTTGTGGGGTTTTGGTGGCCGTCGGGTTTTGCCCGGCGGCAGGTCGGCGTCTTGAACGCCATGGTGGTGGGTGGTGGTTCCGGTGTCTTCTCCACGCTGACACGGAGGAACGGCATCAAGGTGGGTGCCGGGTCTCCGTGCAGCGTGGAGGACGTTTGTTTGGCGGTGGGTGAGGTGATTGGACATGGTTCCATCAAGTCCGCGGCTCGCATGAACGGAGCCGCGGTATTGTTTGTTGAGCGGGTTGAGCAGGCGAACCTGTTGGTCGAGTCGGGCATTTCTGTGAACGGCTCGTTCCTTCAGGTGTCGCCGCTCACGCAGCCCGCTACCAGGGTGATTTTATCAAATGTCCCTCCGTTCATTAGTGACGAGTTTCTCGTTAAAGAGCTCTCTCGTCACGGAAAGGTGGTTTCCCCCGTTAAAAAGATTCTGTCGGGGTGTAAATCACCTTTGCTGAAGCATGTTGTCTCCCACCGGAGACAACTCTTCATGATCCTCAACAACCGTGACGAGGAGCTAAACCTGCGTTTCCGGGTGAGAGTGGACGAATTTGACTATGTCTTGTTCGCCACCTCATCCGGCATGAAGTGCTTCGGCTGTGGACAGGAGGGACATTTGATAAAATCGTGCCCAAACAGAGCCGGGGCGGCTCCGTCGAGCTCCGCGGAGCAGCAGCCTGCGGCAGCCGGGGAGCAGGTGGGTGTGTCCGGCGAGGCTGGAGCTCCTGCCGCGGTGGAGGAGTCTGGCGCTGCGGGGAACTCCAGCGTAGCCGCGGAGGAAGCCGTGGCGTCGGCTCCGGTCGCTGGAGACCGGCAGGAGAGTTTAGTGGAGGAGAAAAATGTGGATGAAACATCTGTTCCACAAAGGAGTGATTGTGTGGTGAGTGAGGGCAGCACGGTGGTGTGTGGTGGTGGGGAAACTTGTGTGACTGGTGAGGAAGTGGAGAATCAGGGTGAGATGGAGCAGGATGGTGTGTGTGAAGAGCAGGAGGGTGTGACTGGTGTGTGTGGAGAGCAGGGAGGGAAAGGTGAGGTGGTGGCAGGTGGAGGGGAGGTGAGTGTGGAGGAGCATGTGGTGGCTCCTGTGGAGGAGTCTGTGGGGGAGCCTGTGGTGGCTCCTGTGGAGGAGAAAGGCGAGGGAGAGCAGGTGATGGAGCAGGAGGCGCCTATGAATTTAAAAAGGCGCAGTAAAAGGAAAAATGTGATGACTGCTGTTCAGAGCAGTAAGCAGGTCAGCAAGCTGGCCACAGAGAGAAAGGAGGTGTCAGACAGCAGCGACAGTGAGGGTGAGCTGTCTGACAGCAGTGAGGTGTCTCTGTCACAGGGTAGCAGTGCAGAGGCACGTTATCCTGTTGAATCTTTTAATAATTTTCTCCAAGAAACAAAAGGATTAAGAGGGATAAAAGTAGAAAAATATTTTCCCAATTTAAAAATATTTTATTTCTCTGCGAGATATTATATTAGAAGAAAAGAAGAGTCTGGGTTTTCTGATCAGGAGGTTTTTAGACTGAAGAAAATTATGGGAAAAGTGAGAAAACAATTTTGAATAGAATGATGAGCACTAACCTATTATTATTTTTATTGTGCGTATTTTATTGTGGTGTTGTTTTTAGCCTTTTACCCAACATGGATAATTTTAAAATAGCTTCTTTAAACGTTAACGGGGCTAGGGAGGCTGTTAAACGCACCATGATTTATGAAATAGCAAAACAGAAAAGAATTAGTGTTTTATTTTTACAAGAGACGCACAGTGATCTTAACAATGAAGCAGACTGGCGCAAGGAATGGAAGGGAGAAGCTTTTTTAGCCACGGCACCTCCCAGAGTTCTGGGGTGGGCCTCCTCTTTTCCTCAGCTTTCACCCCGAACTCTTTTAATGTAGAAAGTATCGTCCAGGGAAGGTGTCTTTTAGTAAAAGCTCAGTTTGATCATTTTAACGTAGTTTTTATCAATATTTATGCTCCTAACGTCGGTGCAGAGAGGAAGCGTTTTTTAGAGAAAATTGGGGAGAGGTTGGGAGATTGCGGGTTTGATGATTATGTTTTTTTAGGTGGGGATTTTAATTGTACAGAAAACTGAATTGTTAGACCGGAATCATAAAGAGCCTCACCAAGCTTCCCAGCAAGCCATGCAGAAGCTTGTCTCGTCTCACGGCCTGGTGGACGTGTGGAGGAGGATGCACACAGGCTCCAGACAGTACACTTGGTCCCACAGTAAAGAAAACCGCCTCTCTTTAGCACGTATTGACCGTTTTTATTGTTTTAAATATCATTTTAATGTGTTTAAAGCATGTCAGATTTTACCAGTAGCTTTTACAGACCACTCTTTGCTTTTAGGGAATGTTTTTATAACAAACATTTTACCTAAAAGCGCCTACTGGCATTTTAATCTGGCTTTAACTCATGATCGTAGTTTTAGAGAAGCTTTAAGTTATTTTTGGACTGTTTTTAGACAAAGAAAGGGTGATTTTACTTGTCTAAGGCAGTGGTGGGACCATGGAAAAGTTCAAATAAAACAACTTTGTCAACAGCATACTCTTAATGTCACTCGTGACGTCACCAGATCTATCAGAGATCTGGAGATGAATATAGTGGAACTAGAACATTTAAGTGAGTCCACAGGAAATCGAGAGCATATTGAAGCTCTCAAATCCAAAAGGCTAGTTTTAGCCAACCTGCTGGAGTCTAAAGTCCAAGGCGTGTTGGTCAGGTCTCGGGTTCAGAGCATCACAGAGATGGATGCTCCCTCTAGCTTCTTCTTCAGCTTGGAGAGGAAACGCGGGCAGAGGAAGGTGATCCATTCTCTACTATCTGACACAGGGCAGCAGGTGAGTGAACCGGGCCAGATCAGGAGGAGGGCTGTTGAGTTTTACTCCTCTCTGTTTGAGAGTGAGTATAAGGAGAATGAGGAGCTGTTTGGGGAGTTCTGTGGTGGGCTGCCCCAGGTCTCTGAGGAGACCAATGTACAGCTGGAGCGCCCCCTGGGGGTACAAGAGCTCCATACAGCCCTCCTGAATATGCAGGGCCAGAAGGCCCCAGGCATCGATGGTCTTACAGTAGAGTTTTTCAAAGCCTACTGGGACATCCTGGCGGAAGACCTACTGGAGGTCTATAATGAGAGTTTGGCCGCTGGTTCACTCCCGCTTTCGTGCCGCAGGGCAGTCATCACCCTCCTGCCCAAGAAAGGGAACCTGCAGGACATTAAGAACTGGCGCCCTGTGTCTCTCCTCTGCACCGACTACAAGATCCTCTCCAAAGCCTTGGCAACGCGGCTGAGAGAAGCTATGGAGCAGGTCATCCACCGGGACCAGACCTACTGCGTCCCAGGCAGGTCCATGGTAGATAACGTCTACCTAATTCGGGATGTTTTGGAGGTCTCTGGTTCATTGGGTTTAAGAACGGGCTTGATCGCATTAGATCAAGAAAAGGCGTTTGATCGCGTCGAACACGGCTTCCTGTGGAAAACTATGGAGAGGTTTGGGTTCGCCGCTGGTCTGATCGCCAAGATCCAGGTGATGTACAGTGGCATTGAGAGTATGCTAAAGATTAACGGTGGTCTGTGTGCTCCTTTTAGGGTGCGTAGAGGTGTTCGCCAAGGCTGCGCCATGTCCGGGATGCTCTACGCGCTCTCCCTGGAACCCCTGCTTCAAAAGATACGTTCTACTGTTCATGGTTTGGTTTTACCTAGTTTTAATAGTAGAGTGGTTTTATCTGCCTATGCTGATGACGTTGTTGTTTTTACTAAAAACCAGCAAGATGTCGACGTACTGAACGAGATAACAACTAAGTTCTCTGTTTTATCTTCTGCGAGGGTGAACTGGGGAAAAAGTGAAGCCCTGGCAGTGGGCGAATGGCGTGAAGGGCTCCCGGTTCTCCCTCAGGGACTTTTATGGAAAAAAGATGGTTTTAAATATCTCGGTCTGTTTTTAGGCAATGAAAACACTGAAAAAAAGAACTGGGAAAACATGGAACAGAAAATAGAATGTAAACTAGAAAAGTGGAGATGGCTACACTCCCACATGTCATACAGGGGAAGGGTTTTGGTTTTAAATAACCTCGTAGCATCTCAGCTGTGGCACAAACTTTCCTGTTTAGACCCACCGTCTGGTTTGTTGGCCAACATACAAGCAAAAATGGTCAACTTTTTTTGGAACAGTTTTCATTGGGTGCCACAGTCTGTGTTGTTTTTACCCAGAGAAGAGGGGGGCCAGGGCCTTGTCCACTTAGCCGGGAGAACAGCGGCTTTTAGATTACGTTTTGTACAGAAATACCTGGCAGGGCCCTCTGACTTAGTGTGGAGGGACGTGGCCAGCTGCATTTTTAGAGGTGTAAATAACCTGGGGCTGGATGCGGCTCTGTTTTTAACTGATTTAAATCTTTTAAAGTTAAGGGGATTACCGAGGTTTTATCGGGGTGTTTTTAAATCATGTACCCTGTTCAATTTAAAGCCATCCCAAACGACTAACTCTCTGCACTGGCTTTTACAGGAGCCTTTAATCTGTGGGTCCAGGCTGGACGTGTGTGACGGCGCTGGACCAGGGCTGTCGGAGGCGCTGCGCCGGTCAAAGATAACAACCGTGAAACAGCTGGTGGAGACTGCAGGACCGTCCCTCTCCAACGTCGAGGCCATGGGTTCTGTGATGGGGGTACGGTCTGCCAGGCTGGTGCGGCGCTTCCTGGATCTCCTGAGGGGAAAGATGTCGGCCAAGGAGAGGAGCCTCCTCCGTGACTACTGTGAGGGACAGAGCCAGCCAGACCCGATGGACTCCTTTCCTGGCCTGATCCTGGATCCTGGGTTCCCGGAGAGAAGTGGACCTCTGCTCTCCAGCCTGGACCCACAGAAGATGGTTTTATCCACTATGGATCAGAAAACTGTTTATAGAGTTTGCTCCAAAGTGATAAATCGAAGACATTTCGAGAACCGCGCAGTCTGTGTATGGACTGATAGACTTGCTGGTAGAGCACCCCAGTGGAGGACTTTATATAAGCCTCCAATTAAAAAGAGAACTGGTGATCTCCAATGGAGGATTTTACACGGTGCCATCGCCACAAACTCTTTTTTATCCGTTATTAATCGGGCTGTTTTAAATGAGTGTCCTTTCTGCAGTCTGTCTGAGAACGTTTTTCATGTTTTTATGGACTGTAACAGACTAAAGACCATTTTTAGCCTTTTAACAAATGTTTTTAGTCTTTTTGGCACTGTTTTTACTACTTCTTTATTTATTGGAGGAGTGTGCCAAAATAAAAATAATAAGGCAAAGGCCAGACTTTTAAACTTCTTAATCAGTGAGGCAAAGATGGCTATTTATTTGTCCCGTAGAGACAGACTGCAGGGAGGACCTCACCTTGATGCTGTGGCTCTGTGGAAGTGCAACGTTAAAGCCAGAATTAGGCTGGAGTTTCACTTCCACAGAGTCACGCAGAACATGGAGGATTTTATGCAGTTGTGGGGTTTTAAAAAGATTTTATGTGAAGTGTCTGAAGGAAAAGAACTTCAATTTAACAAGCTTCTTATGTAAGAATTTTATGTAAATGACATTTGGTTTTAACTCAATTGTTTAATTGTTTGGCCTTTTGTAATTAAAGTTTTGTTAAAAGTCAAAAAAAAAAAAAAAAAGTCTTCTTCTTCTTCTTCGTGTGGGAGGAGTGTGAGTGAAGGAGCGGAAGAGAGAGCGAGTGAAAAACTCTGTTTTGAGTGGTTTTTCTTACTTTTTTCTGTCCTTTTTCACTGGGTGAGTGTATATATTGTGTATATAGTTGTTTTATTTTGGTTGTTAGGGTTTTTTTTGGTGGGTTTTGTGGGGTTTGGTGGCCATCGGGTTTTGCCCGGCGGCAGGTCGGCGTCTTGAACGCCATGGTGGTGGGTGGTGGTTCTGGTGTCTTCTCCACGCTGACACGGAAGAACGGCATCAAGGTGGGTGCCGGGTCTCCGTGCAGCGTGGAGGACGTTTGTTTGGCGGTGGGTGAGGTGATTGGACATGGTTCCATCAAGTCCGCGGCTCGCATGAACGGAGCCGCGGTATTGTTTGTTGAGCGGGTTGAGCAGGCGAACCTGTTGGTCGAGTCGGGCATTTCTGTGAACGGCTCGTTCCTTCAGGTGTCGCCGCTCACGCAGCCCGCTACTAGGGTGATTTTATCAAATGTCCCTCCGTTCATTAGTGACGAGTTTCTCGTTAAAGAGCTCTCTCGTCACGGAAAGGTGGTTTCCCCCGTTAAAAAGATTCTGTCGGGGTGTAAATCACCTTTGCTGAAGCATGTTGTCTCCCACCGGAGACAACTCTTCATGATCCTCAACAAACGTGACGAGGAGCTAAACCTGCGTTTCCGGGTGAGAGTGGACGAATTTGACTATGTCTTGTTCGCCACCTCATCCGGCATGAAATGCTTCGGCTGTGGACAGGAGGGACATTTGATAAAATCGTGCCCAAACAGAGCCGGGGCGGCTCCGTCGGGCTCCGCGGAGCAGCAGCCTGCGGCAGCCGGGGAGCAGGTGGGTGTGTCCGGCGAGGCTGGAGCTCCTGCCGCGGTGGAGGAGTCTGGCGCTGCGGGGAACTCCAGCGTAACCGCGGAGGAAGCCGTGGCGTCGGCTCCGGTCGCTGGAGACCGGCAGGAGAGTTTAGTGGAGGAGAAAAACGTGGATGAAACATCTGATCCACAAAGGAGTGATTGTGTGGTGAGTGAGGGCAGCACGGTGGTGTGTGGTGGTGGGGAAACTTGTGTGACTGGTGAGGAAGTGGAGAATCAGGGTGAGATGGAGCAGGATGGCGTGTGTGAAGAGCAGGAGGGTGTGACTGGTGTGTGTGGAGAGCAGGGAGGGAAAGGTGAGGCGGTGGCAGGTGGAGGGGAGGTGAGTGTGGAGGAGCATGTGGTGGCTCCTGTGGAGGAGTCTGTGGGGGAGCCTGTGGTGGCTCCTGTGGAGGAGAAAGGCGAGGGAGAGCAGGTGATGGAGCAGGAGGCGCCTATGAATTTAAAAAGGCGCAGTAAAAGGAAAAATGTGATGACTGCTGTTCAGAGCAGTAAGCAGGTCAGCAAGCTGGCCACAGAGAGAAAGGAGGTGTCAGACAGCAGCGACAGTGAGGGTGAGCTGTCTGACAGCAGTGAGGTGTCTCTGTCACAGGGTAGCAGTGCAGAGGCACGTTATCCTGTTGAATCTTTTAATAATTTTCTCCAAGAAACAAAAGGATTAAGAGGGATAAAAGTAGAAAAATATTTTCCCAATTTAAAAATATTTTATTTCTCTGCGAGATATTATATTAGAAGAAAAGAAGAGTCTGGGTTTTCTGATCAGGAGGTTTTTAGACTGAAGAAAATTATGGGAAAAGTGAGAAAACAATTTTGAATAGAATGATGAGCACTAACCTATTATTATTTTTATTGTGCGTATTTTATTGTGGTGTTGTTTTTAGCCTTTTACCCAACATGGATAATTTTAAAATAGCTTCTTTAAACGTTAACGGGGCTAGGGAGGCTGTTAAACGCACCATGATTTATGAAATAGCAAAACAGAAAAGAATTAGTGTTTTATTTTTACAAGAGACGCACAGTGATCTTAACAATGAAGCAGACTGGCGCAAGGAATGGAAGGGAGAAGCTTTTTTTAGCCACGGCACCTCCCAGAGTTCTGGGGTGGGCCTCCTCTTTTCCTCAGCTTTCACCCCGAACTCTTTTAATGTAGAAAGTATCGTCCAGGGAAGGTGTCTTTTAGTAAAAGCTCAGTTTGATCATTTTAACGTAGTTTTTATCAATATTTATGCTCCTAACGTCGGTGCAGAGAGGAAGCGTTTTTTAGAGAAAATTGGGGAGAGGTTGGGAGATTGCGGGTTTGATGATTATGTTTTTTTAGGTGGGGATTTTAATTGTACAGAAAATGAATTGTTAGACCGGAATCATAAAGAGCCTCACCAAGCTTCCCAGCAAGCCATGCAGAAGCTTGTCTCGTCTCACGGCCTGGTGGACGTGTGGAGGAGGATGCACACAGGCTCCAGACAGTACACTTGGTCCCACAGTAAAGAAAACCGCCTCTCTTTAGCACGTATTGACCGTTTTTATTGTTTTAAATATCATTTTAATGTGTTTAAAGCATGTCAGATTTTACCAGTAGCTTTTACAGACCACTCTTTGCTTTTAGGGAATGTTTTTATAACAAACATTTTACCTAAAAGCGCCTACTGGCATTTTAATCTGGCTTTAACTCATGATCGTAGTTTTAGAGAAGCTTTAAGTTATTTTTGGACTGTTTTTAGACAAAGAAAGGGTGATTTTACTTGTCTAAGGCAGTGGTGGGACCATGGAAAAGTTCAAATAAAACAACTTTGTCAACAGCATACTCTTAATGTCACTCGTGACGTCACCAGATCTATCAGAGATCTGGAGATGAATATAGTGGAACTAGAACATTTAAGTGAGTCCACAGGAAATCGAGAGCATATTGAAGCTCTCAAATCCAAAAGGCTAGTTTTAGCCAACCTGCTGGAGTCTAAAGTCCAAGGCGTGTTGGTCAGGTCTCGGGTTCAGAACATCACAGAGATGGATGCTCCCTCTAGCTTCTTTTTCAGCTTGGAGAGGAAACGCGGGCAGAGGAAGGTGATCCATTCTCTACTATCTGACACAGGGCAGCAGGTGAGTGAACCGGGCCAGATCAGGAGGAGGGCTGTTGAGTTTTACTCCTCTCTGTTTGAGAGTGAGTATAAGGAGAATGAGGAGCTGTTTGGGGAGTTCTGTGGTGGGCTGCCCCAGGTCTCTGAGGAGACCAATGTACAGCTGGAGCGCCCCCTGGGGGTACAAGAGCTCCATACAGCCCTCCTGAATATGCAGGGCCAGAAGGCCCCAGGCATCGATGGTCTTACAGTAGAGTTTTTCAAAGCCTACTGGGACATCCTGGCGGAAGACCTACTGGAGGTCTATAATGAGAGTTTGGCCGCTGGTTCACTCCCGCTTTCGTGCCGCAGGGCAGTCATCACCCTCCTGCCCAAGAAAGGGAACCTGCAGGACATTAAGAACTGGCGCCCTGTGTCTCTCCTCTGCACCGACTACAAGATCCTCTCCAAAGCCTTGGCAACGCGGCTGAGAGAAGCTATGGAGCAGGTCATCCACCGGGACCAGACCTACTGCGTCCCCGGCAGGTCCATGGTAGATAACGTCTACCTAATTCGGGATGTTTTGGAGGTCTCCGGTTCATTGGGTTTAAGAACGGGCTTGATCGCATTAGATCAAGAAAAGGCGTTTGATCGCGTCGAACACGGCTTCCTGTGGAAAACTATGGAGAGGTTTGGGTTCGCCGCTGGTCTGATCGCCAAGATCCAGGTGATGTACAGTGGCATTGAGAGTATGCTAAAGATTAACGGTGGTCTGTGTGCTCCTTTTAGGGTGCGTAGAGGTGTTCGCCAAGGCTGCGCCATGTCCGGGATGCTCTACGCGCTCTCCCTGGAACCCCTGCTTCAAAAGATACGTTCTACTGTTCATGGTTTGGTTTTACCTGGTTTTAATAGTAGAGTGGTTTTATCTGCCTATGCTGATGACGTTGTTGTTTTTACTAAAAACCAGCAAGATGTCGACGTACTGAACGAGATAACAACTAAGTTCTCTGTTTTATCTTCTGCGAGGGTGAACTGGGGAAAAAGTGAAGCCCTGGCAGTGGGCGAATGGCGTGAAGGGCTCCCGGTTCTCCCTCAGGGACTTTTATGGAAAAAAGATGGTTTTAAATATCTCGGTCTGTTTTTAGGCAATGAAAACATTGAAAAAAAGAACTGGGAAAACATGGAACAGAAAATAGAATGTAAACTAGAAAAGTGGAGATGGCTACACTCCCACATGTCATACAGGGGAAGGGTTTTGGTTTTAAATAACCTTGTAGCATCTCAGCTGTGGCACAAACTTTCCTGTTTAGACCCACCGTCTGGTTTGTTGGCCAACATACAAGCAAAAATGGTCAACTTTTTTTGGAACGGTTTTCATTGGGTGCCACAGTCTGTGTTGTTTTTACCCAGAGAAGAGGGGGGCCAGGGCCTTGTCCACTTAGCCGGGAGAACAGCGGCTTTTAGATTACGTTTTGTACAGAAATACCTGGCAGGGCCCTCTGACTTAGTGTGGAGGGACGTGGCCAGCTGCATTTTTAGAGGTGTAAATAACCTGGGGCTGGATGCGGCTCTGTTTTTAACTGATTTAAATCTTTTAAAGTTAAGGGGATTACCGAGGTTTTATCAGGGTGTTTTTAAATCATGTACCCTGTTCAATTTAAAGCCATCCCAAACGACTAACTCTCTGCACTGGCTTTTACAGGAGCCTTTAATCTGTGGGTCCAGGCTGGACGTGTGTGACGGCGCTGGACCAGGGCTGTCGGAGGCGCTGCGCCGGTCAAAGATAACAACCGTGAAACAGCTGGTGGAGACTGCAGGACCGTCCCTCTCCAACGTCGAGGCCATGGGTTCCGTGATGGGGGTACGGTCTGCCAGGCTGGTGCGGCGCTTCCTGGATCTCCTGAGGGGAAAGATGTCGGCCAAGGAGAGGAGCCTCCTCCGTGCTTACTGTGAGGGACAGAGCCAACCAGACCCGATAGACTCCTTTCCTGGCCTGATCCTGGATCCTGGGTTCCCGGAGAGAAGTGGACCTCTGCTCTCCAGCCTGGACCCACAGAAGATGGTTTTATCCACTATGGATCAGAAAACTGTTTATAGAGTTTGCTCCAAAGCCATAAATCGAAGACACTTCGAGAACCGCGCAGTCTGTGTATGGACTGATAGACTTGCTGGTAGAGCACCCCAGTGGAGGACTTTATATAAGCCTCCAATTAAAAAGAGAACTGGTGATCTCCAATGGAGGATTTTACACGGTGCCATCGCCACAAACTCTTTTTTATCCGTTATTAATCGGGCTGTTTTAAATGAGTGTCCTTTCTGCAGTCTGTCTGAGAACGTTTTTCATGTTTTTATGGACTGTAACAGACTAAAGACCATTTTTAGCCTTTTAACAAATGTTTTTAGTCTTTTTGGCACTGTTTTTACTACTTCTTTATTTATTGGAGGAGTGTGCCAAAATAAAAATAATAAGGCAAAGGCCAGACTTTTAAACTTTTTAATCAGTGAGGCGAAGATGGCTATTTATTTGTCCCGTAGAGACAGGCTGCAGGGAGGACCTCACCTTGATGCTGTGGCTCTGTAGAAGTGCAACGTTAAAGCTAGAATTAGGCTGGAGTTTCACTTCCACAGAGCCACGCAGAACATGGAGGATTTTATGCAGTTGTGGGGTGTTAAAAAGATTTTATGTGAAGTGTCTGAAGGAAAAGAACTTCAATTTAACAAGCTTCTTATGTAAGAATTTTATGTAAATGACACTTGGTTTTAACTCAATTGTTTAATTGTTTGGCCTTTTGTAATTAAAGTTTTGTTAAAAGTCAAACAAAAAGTCTTCTTCTTCTTCGTGTGGGAGGAGTGTGAGTGGAGGAGAAGGGAGAGAGCGTGAGTTATCTGTTTGAGTGTTTTTTTCCTACTTTTTTCTATCTTTCACAGGGTGTATGTAAATATTGTGTATATAGGTGTTTGTTGTGATTTTTGGATTTTGTTGGTGGGTTTTGTGGGTTTTGGAGCCGTCGGGTGTTGCCCGGCGGCAGGTCGGCGTTTTGAACGGCATGGTGGTTGGTGGTGGGGTTTTCTCCACGCTGACACAGAAGAACGGCATCAAGGTGGGTGCTGGTTCTCCGTGCAGCGTGGAGGAAGTTTGTTTGGCGGTGGGGGAGGTTATTGGTCATGGTGCGATTAAGTCCGCGGCCCGAATGAACGGAGCGGTGGTCTTGTTTGTGGAGAAGGTGGAGCAGGCACACCTGTTGGTCGAGACGGGCATCTCCGTGAACGGCTCGTTCCTGCAGGTGTTGCCGCTCGTGCAGCCCACTACAAAGGTTATTTTGTCAAATGTCCCTCCCTTCGTCAGTGATGAGTTCCTCGTCAAGGAGTTGTCTCGACATGGAAAATTAGTTTCTCCTATTAGAAAAATATTGTCAGGATGTAAATCACCATTGTTAAAGCATGTCGTTTCGCACAGGAGACAGCTTTACATGATTTTAAATAAGCGTGACGAGGAACTCAATCTGTGTTTTAAAGTTAAAATCGATGATTTTGACTATGTATTGTTTGCAACATCTTCAAACATGAAGTGCTTTGGTTGCGGAGGGGAGGGACATTTGATAAGAATGTGTCCAAACAGAGCCGGGTCGGCTCCGTCAGACACAGTGGAGCAGCAGCCTGCAGCAGCCGGGGAGCGGGTGGGTGTGTCCGGCGAGGCTGGAGCTCCTGCCGCGGTGGAGTGTGGCGCTGCGGGGAACTCCAGCGTAACCGCGGAGGAACCCGTGGCGTCTGGCCCGGTCGCTGGAGATCAGGAAGAAAGTTTGGTGGAAGATAAGACTGTGGAGGAACCATCTAATTTACAAAAGAGTGATTGTGTGGTGAATGAAGGCAGCACGGTGGTGTGTGGTGGTGGAGAAACTTGTGTGACTGGTGAAGAGGGGGAGGATCAGGGTGAAATGGAGCAGGATGGTATGCGTGGCGATCAGGGAGAGAAAGGTGGAGGGGAGGTGATTGTGGAGGAGCCTGTGGAGGAGAAAGGCGAGGGGGAGCAGGTGATGGAGCTGGAAGCTCCTAAAAGGCGTAGTAAAAGGAAAAACGTGGTGGCTGCTGTGCAGGCTAGCAGGCAGGTCAGCAAGCTGACCACAGAAAGGAAAGTCATTTCTGACAGCAGCGATAGTGATGGCGAGCTGTCTGACAGCAGCGTGGTGTCTCTGTCACAGAGCAGCTGTGGAGAGACAAGATATCCTGTAGAATCGTTTTTAACTTTTCTGCAACAAACAAAAGGTTTAAGAGGGGTAAAAGTTGAAAGTTATTTTCCTGATTTGAGAACTTTTTATTTTTCAGCCAGACACATTATTAGAAACAAGGAAGAGGTTGGTCTTACAGAACAACAAGTTTACAGATTGAAAAAAGTTATGAGTAAAGTTAGAAAGCAATTTTGAATCTCATGAAACGCACATGCACTTTAATATTCTGTATAGCTGTTTGGTATGTTGCTTTTAATCTCTCACCCATTATGGATTCTTTTAAAATAGCATCCTTGAACATCAATGGGGCTAGAGAGGCAGTAAAACGAGCACAGATTTATCAAACAATAAACCATAAAAGAATTGATGTTTTATTTTTGCAAGAAACTCATAGTGATTCTTTAATAGAAACAGACTGGGGTAAAGAGTGGAGGGGGGAGGTCATTTTAAGCCACGGCACCTCCCAGAGTGCAGGGGTGGGTTTCCTGTTCTCCAGAGCTTTCACCCCAAACTCTACAGAAGTTGAGCACGTTGTTCAGGGGAGGTGTCTTTTAGTCAAAGTTTGATCATTTTAACCTTGTTTTTATTAATATTTATGCTCCCATCACCAATGCAGAGAAAAAGCGTTTTTTTGAAAAAATTGGGGAAATGCTGGGTGATTGTGGGTCGGAAGATTATGTTTTTATAGGTGGGGATTTTAATTGTACGGAAAACGAGTTTTTAGATCGTAATCATGCAGAGCCGCATTCAGCGGCCCAACATGCTCTGCGGCAGCTGGTCTCGTCTCACGGCCTAGTGGACATATGGAGGAGGATGCATGCAGGCTCCAGGCAGTACACATGGTCTCATATTAAAGAAAACCGAATCACTTTAGCTCGTCTTGATCGTTTTTATTGTTTTAAACACCATTTTAACGTGTTTAAAACATGCCAGATTTTACCAGTGGCTTTTACCGATCACTCGTTGCTTTTAGGTAGTGTTTTTATCAGAAACATTTTACCTAGAAGCGCTTACTGGCATTTTAACTCAGCTTTAACTTATGATCTGGGTTTTAAAGAGATTTTAGGTTATTTTTGGACGGGTTTTAGACAGAGAAAGTCTGATTTTACCAGCCTGAGACAGTGGTGGGACCATGGTAAAGTGCAAATAAAACTGCTGAGTCAGCAGTATACTCTCAATGTCACTCGTGACATCACCGGATCTATTAGAGATCTGGAGATGAACATCGTGGAGTTAGAACGACTTAGTGAATCCACAGGAAATCGAGAGCACATTGAAGCTCTCAAATCTAAAAGGCTAGTTTTAGCAAACCTGCTGGAGAATAAAGTCCAAGGCACATTGGTCAGGTCCCGGATCCAGAACATCACGGAGATGGATGCTCCCTCTAGCTTCTTTTTTAGCTTAGAGAGGAAGCACGGGCAGAGGAAGCAGATCCACTCTTTGCTGTCGGACACGGGGCAGCAACTGAGTGAACCAGGGCAGATCAGGAGGAGGGCTGTGGGTTTTTACCGTTCTCTGTTTCAAAGTGAATATAAGGAGAACGAGGAACTGCTGAAGGAGTTCTGTGTCGAACTGCCTCAGGTCTCTGAGGAGACCAATGCTGAGCTAGAGCGCTCCCTGGGGCTCCAGGAGCTCCACACAGCCCTCCTCAGCATGCAGGGCCAGAAGTCCCCGGGCGTTGACGGGCTCACTGTGGAGTTCTACAAGGCCTACTGGGATCTTCTGGCCCAAGACTTGCTGGACGTCTACAACGAGAGCCTGCTTGCTGGTTCACTCCCCTTGTCATGCCGCAGGGCAGTGATCACCCTGCTGCCAAAAAAGGGGAACCTGCAGGATATCAAGAACTGGCGCCCCGTGTCCCTCCTCTGTACCGACTATAAAATCCTCTCCAAGGCCCTGGCCACTAGGCTGGGAAGAGCTATGGAGCAGGTCATCCACCGGGATCAGACCTATTGTGTCCCCAGCAGGTCCCTGGTAGATAACATCTACCTAATTCGGGACGTTTTGGAGGTCTCCGGTTCATTGGGTTTGCAAACGGGCTTGATTTCATTAGATCAAGAAAAGGCATTCGACCGCGTCGAACACGGCTTCCTCTGGGAAACCATGAGGAGGTTTGGGTTCGGCGAGGGTCTTATTGCTAAGATCCAGGTTTTGTATAGTGATATTGAGAGTGTGCTGAAGATCAACGGCAGCCTGTGTGCTCCTTTTAGGGTGTGTAGAGGCATTCGACAGGGCTGCGCGCTCTCGGGGATGCTCTACGCACTCTCCCTGGAACCCCTCCTCCAGAAAATACGCTTGACTGTTCATGGTCTGGTTTTACCCGGTTTTAAGAATAATATGGTTTTATCTGCCTATGCTGATGATGTCGTTGTTTTTATTAAAGATCAGCGGGATGTCACTGTTTTAACTGAGATCACGAAAAAGTTTTCAACTCTGTCCGCTGCGAGGGTGAACTGGAGAAAAAGCGAAGCCCTGGCAGTTGGCGAGTGGTCCGACGGGCTCCCAGTTCTCCCTCAGGGTCTTTTATGGAAAAAGGATGGTTTTAAGTATCTCGGTGTGTTTTTAGGTGATAAACATGTTGTGAAAAAGAACTGGGAATATATTGAAGAAAAAATTCAAAACAAGTTATCAAAGTGGAAATGGTTACACTCACAAATGTCCTACCGAGGCAGAGTGCTGGTTTTAAACAATCTAGTTGCTTCACAGCTGTGGCACAAACTAGCAGTGTTAGACCCACCATCTGGGCTACTTGTAAAAATCCAATCGGAGATGGTTAATTTTTTTTGGAACGGTCTACACTGGGTGCCACAGTCTGTTTTGTTTTTACCGAGAGAGGAGGGGGGCCAGGGCCTCGTCCATCTGGCCAGTAGAACGGCTACTTTTAGATTACAGTTCATCCAGAAGTATTTGACAGGTTCACCTGTATGGAAGGATGTGGCCAGTTGCATTCTCAGACGTGTTAATTTTCTGGGGCTGGATGCTGCTCTGTTTTTAACTGATTTTAATTTTTTTAAGTTAAAGGGGTTGCCTCAATTTTATCAGGGTGTTTTTAAATCCTGTGGTCTTTTTAAACTATGTCGTTCGCAGGCGCAGAACTCTCTGCATTGGCTTTTAAACGAGCCTTTAGTCTGTGGGGCCAGACTGGATGTATGTCATGGCAAAATACCTGGACTGTCAGAGGCGTTGTGCAAGTCCAAGACGACAAAATTGAAGCACCTGGTGGAGACGGCTGGACCAGACTTTGCCAACGCCCAGGCCGTCGCTCCTCTACTTGGAGTCCGATCTGCTAGACTGGTGCAGCGCTTCCTGAGTCTGGTGAAAGAAAGACTGACAGCTGGGGAGAGGCGTCTCCTGCAGCTGCTCAAAGAGGGAGAAGCTTCACCGGACCCGACAGACCCGATCCCTGAGTTGACCTTGAATACCGGCTTCACAAAAGATAGCGGTCCTCTCCTCGCCACAGAAAGTTCACAGATGAGCCTTCAGAGTACAGGCCCAAAAGTACTCTATAAAAATTGTGTTAAAGTCCTGAATGAAAGAACTCTGCGAGGTCGAGCCATGAGCGTGTGGGCGGACCGACTGGAAGGACAAACCCCTCAGTGGAGGACCCTTTATAAACCTCCTATAAGAAAACGAACTGGTGATCTCCAATGGAGAATTTTACATGGTGCCATCGCTACGAACTCGTATTTATCAATTATTAGTCCAGGGGTTTTAAACGAGTGTCCTTTCTGTGGTCTGCCTGAGAATGTTTTTCATGTTTTTATTGATTGTAGGAGACTGACGACTTTTTTTAGTTTATTGATGACTGTTTTTAGCCACTTTGGTTTTGTTTTTACCAGTTCTATTTTTATTAATGGACTGCGTTTTAACAAAGCCAATAAGTCAAAAGGTCAGATTTTAAATTATTTAATTGCAGAAGCAAAAATGGCTATTTATATATCACGTAGAGACGGACTCCAGGCTGGACCTCAACTCGATGCCGTGGTTCTGTGGAAGGTTAATATAAAGGCCAGATTGAGACTAGAGTTTTGTTTCCACAGAGCCACTGGGAATATGAAAAATTTTATACAGTTATGGGGTTTTAATGGGATATTGTGCAGTATATCAACTCAAGGAAAATTAGAATTTAACCAGCACCTTATTTAATCTTTTTTAAAAACTTGTCCTGATGTGATACATTGTGTTTTTAATTGTATTTCGTGCATTTCATGAATTGTAAATAAATGTATTGTTAAAATCAAAATCTTCTTCTTCGTGTGGGAGGAGTGTGAGTGAAGGAGCGGAAGAGAGAGCGCGTGAGAAAACTCTGTTTGAGTGTTTTTTCTTACTTTTTTCTGTCCTTTTTCACTGGGTGAGTGTATATATTGTGTATATAGTTGTTTTATTTTGGTTGTTAGGGTTTTTTGGTGGGGTTTGTGGGGTTTGGTGGCCGTCGGGTTTTGCCCGGCGGCAGGTCGGCGTCTTGAACGCCATGGTGGTGGGTGGTGGTTCTGGCGTCTTCTCCGCGCTGACACGGAGGAACGGCATCAAGGTGGGTGCCGGGTCTCCGTGCAGCGTGGAGGACGTTTGTTTGGTAGTGGGTGAGGTTATTGGACATGGATCCATCAAGTCCGCGGCTCGAATGAACGGAGCCACGGTGTTGTTTGTTGAGCGGGTTGAGCAGGCGAACCTGTTGGTGGAGTCGGGCATTTCTGTGAACGGCTCGTTCCTTCAGGTGTCGCCGCTCACGCAGCCCGCTACCAGGGTGATTTTGTCGAATGTCCCTCCGTTCATTGGCGACGAGTTCCTCGTTAAAGAGCTCTCTCGTCACGGAAAGGTGGTTTCCCCCGTTAAAAAGATTCTGTCGGGGTGTAAATCACCTTTGCTGAAGCATGTTGTCTCCCACCGGAGACAACTCTTCATGATCCTCAACAAACGTGACGAGGAGCTAAACCTGCGTTTCCGGGTGAGAGTGGACGAATTTGACTACGTCTTGTTCGCCACCTCATCCGGCATGAAGTGCTTCGGCTGTGGACAGGAGGGACATTTGATAAAATCGTGCCCAAACAGAGCCGGGGCGGCTCCGTCGAGCTCCGCGGAGCAGCAGCCTGCGGCAGCCGGGGAGCAGGTGGGTGTGTCCGGCGAGGCTGGAGCTCCTGCCGCGGTGGAGGAGTCTGGCGCTGCGGGGAACTCCAGCGTAGCCGCGGAGGAAGCCGTGGCGTCGGCTCCGGTCGCTGGAGACCAGCAGGAGAGTTTAGTGGAGGAGAAAAATGTGGATGAAACATCTGATCCACAAAGGAGTGATTGTGTGGTGAGTGAGGGCAGCACGGTGGTGTGTGGTGGTGGGGAAACTTGTGTGACTGGTGAGGAGGTGGAGAATCAGGGTGAGATGGAGCAGGATGGCGTGTGTGAAGAGCAGGAGGGAGTGACTGGTGTGTGTGGAGAGCAGGGAGGGAAAGGTGAGGCGGTGGCAGGTGGAGGGGAGGTGAGTGTGGAGGAGCATGTGGTGGCTCCTGTGGAGGAGTCTGTGGGGGAGCCTGTGGTGGTTCCTGTGGAGGAGAAGGGCGAGGGGGCGCAGTTGATGGAGCAAGAGGTTCCAATGAATTTAAAAAGGCGCAGTAAAAGGAAAAATGTAATGACTGCTGTTCAGAGCAGTAAACAGGTCAGCAAGCTGGCCACAGAGAGAAAGGAGGTGTCAGACAGCAGCGACAGTGAGGGTGAGCTGTCTGACAGCAGTGAGGTGTCTCTGTCACAGGGTAGCAGTGCAGAGGCACGTTATCCTGTTGAATCTTTTAATAATTTTCTCCAAGAAACAAAAGGATTAAGAGGGATAAAAGTAGAAAAATATTTTCCTAATTTAAAAATATTTTATTTTTCTGCGAGATATTATATTAGAAGAAAAGAAGAGTCTGGGTTTTCTGATCAGGAGGTTTTTAGACTAAAGAAAATTATGGGAAAAGTGAGAAAACAATTTTGAATAGAATGATGATCAATAACTTCTTATTATTTTTATTGTGCGTATTTTATTGTGGTGTTGTTTTTAGCCTTTTACCCAACATGGATAATTTTAAAATAGCTTCTTTAAACGTTAACGGGGCTAGGGAGGCTGTTAAACGCACCATGATTTATGAAATAGCAAAACAGAAAAGAATTACAGCCCTCCTGAATATGCAGGGCCAGAAGGCCCCAGGCATCGATGGTCTTACAGTAGAGTTTTTCAAAGCCTACTGGGACATCCTGGCGGAAGACCTACTGGAGGTCTATAATGAGAGTTTGGCCGCTGGTTCACTCCCGCTTTCGTGCCGCAGGGCAGTCATCACCCTCCTGCCCAAGAAAGGGAACCTGCAGGACATTAAGAACTGGCGCCCTGTGTCTCTCCTCTGCACCGACTACAAGATCCTCTCCAAAGCCTTGGCAACGCGGCTGAGAGAAGCTATAGAGCAGGTCATCCACCGGGACCAGACCTACTGCGTCCCCGGCAGGTCCATGGTAGATAACGTCTACCTAATTCGGGATGTTTTGGAGGTCTCCGGTTCATTGGGTTTAAGAACGGGCTTGATCGCATTAGATCAAGAAAAGGCGTTTGATCGCGTCGAACACGGCTTCCTGTGGAAAACTATGGAGAGGTTTGGGTTCGCCGCTGGTCTGATCGCCAAGATCCAGGTGATGTACAGTGGCATTGAGAGTATGCTAAAGATTAACGGTGGTCTGTGTGCTCCTTTTAGGGTGCGTAGAGGTGTTCGCCAAGGCTGCGCTCTGTCCGGGATGCTCTACGCGCTCTCCCTGGAACCCCTGCTTCAAAAGATACGTTCTACTGTTCATGGTTTGGTTTTACCTGGTTTTAATAGTAGAGTGGTTTTATCTGCCTATGCTGATGACGTTGTTGTTTTTACTAAAAACCAGCAAGATGTCGACGTACTGAACGAGATAACAACTAAGTTCTCTGTTTTATCTTCTGCGAGGGTGAACTGGGGAAAAAGTGAAGCCCTGGCAGTGGGCGAATGGCGTGAAGGGCTCCCGGTTCTCCCTCAGGGACTTTTATGGAAAAAAGATGGTTTTAAATATCTCGGTCTGTTTTTAGGCAATGAAAACACTGAAAAAAAGAACTGGGAAAACATGGAACAGAAAATAGAATGTAAACTAGAAAAGTGGAGATGGCTACACTCCCACATGTCGTACAGGGGAAGGGTTTTGGTTTTAAATAACCTTGTAGCATCTCAGCTGTGGCACAAACTTTCCTGTTTAGACCCACCGTCTGGTTTGTTGGCCAACATACAAGCAAAAATGGTCAACTTTTTTTGGAACGGTTTTCATTGGGTGCCACAGTCTGTGTTGTTTTTACCCAGAGAAGAGGGGGGCCAGGGCCTTGTCCACCTAGCCGGGAGAACAGCGGCTTTTAGATTACGTTTTGTTCAGAAATACCTGGCAGGGCCCTCTGACTTAGTGTGGAGGGACGTGGCCAGCTGTATTTTAAGACGTGTAAATAACCTGGGGCTGGATGCGGCTTTTAACAGATTTAAATCTTTTAAAGTTAAGGGGATTGCCGAGGTTTTAGCAGGGTTGTTGTTGTTGTTGTTTATTTTGGAACATGATATGATTTAACAATGTTTACATTTAATACTTCATAAACATACATCATGTTTCAAAAAGGAGTAGGATGAAGCATAAGCTTATTAAGCCCTATCCCTCAGTTACATGTGTCATGGAGGTAAAGGACAAATATTTACAGTAAAACAAACAGTATACCAACTTTTAATATATATTACTCTTTTTTGTATTCATCAAAAATACTTGTTGTTGTTCTTAATGTTGTTCGAACATACATAATTTTAAAATTTAATTTTCCTCTTAAATTATACCTTCCATCTCTATCAGAAAACACTTGTTGTATGTGCGCAGGAAGTAAGTTATTTCTTGCTTTATAAAGGATTTGAGCAGTTCTAAAATTGATCAGATCTACAAATTTGAGAACTCTTAAATCAAGGAAGAAACAGTGGGTGTGATCTCTAAAATGTTTGTTATTCGTTACTCGTATTGCTTTCTTTTGCATAATAATCAATGGTTGAATGTTTGTTTTGTAAGTGTGACCCCACACTTCAACGCAATAGGTTAGATAAGGCTGAAATAATGAGCAGTATAATGTGTGTAAAGCTTGTTTGGTTAGAATGTGCCGGACTTTATTTATAACAGCCAAACATCTGGCCAGCTTTGACCGGACGTGCTGTATATGTCCCTTCCAACTAATTTTATTATCTAAAATGACACCTAAAAATTTTATTTCATCAACTAATTCTAATTCTACATCATCAATACTTAACCTTATCTCATTACTTTTTTAATGTTTCCAAATATCATGAACTTTGGGGTTTTTTTTCAAATTTAACGATAGTTTATTTATATCACACCATCTCTTTATTTTAATCAATTCTTGTGTGACTAGCGCAAGTGTCTGTTTAAGATTTTTACCAGATGCAAATACATTTGTATCATCTGCAAATGATACAATTTTCATGTTTAAGATGTTGTTCAAGTCATTTGCATACATTAAAAACAATATCGGTCCTAGCACCGAGCCTTGCGGTACCCCACTCTTTATTTCTAGTAAATCTGATCTGATTTCATTTAATTGCACAAATTGCTTTCTGTGATCCATATAGCTTTTAATCCATGATAACACTATACCTCTAATTCCATATCGCTCCATTTTTTTGATGAGTAAGTTATGTTTAATGGTGTCAAACGCTTTACTAAAATCCAAAAATACACCTATTGCACATTTCTTATTATCCACACATTCTGTAATTTCTAGGTCAAGGAGAGCTAATGATGTAGATCTACCTACCCTAAAACCATACTGACTCTCAGCTAATAAATTATGTTTGTTAATACAACTATTTAATCTTTTTACAAATAACTTCTCCAAGATCTTTGAAAATTGTGATAAAATGCTCACAGGACGGTAATTTGTAAAACAATGTTTTTTGCCAGCTTTATATAATGGAACCACTTTGGCAGTTTTCATTTCCTGTGGAAATATTCCTGTTTGGAAAGATAAATTGAAAATATACCTCAGTGGTTTTACAATTGCTCTTATCAATTTTTTTATAGATTCCATGTCAATGTTAGTAAAATCTGCCGAGGTTTTTGATTTGAGTTCATGGACAATTTTTAATATCTCTTCCTCTTCTATTGCATTCAGAAACATTGAGTTCTTATTTATTTCCACATTTTTAATAGCTTCAGCTTCTGCCTCGTCATCGTCTTTGATTTCATCCGCTAAATTAGAACCCACATTTACAAAAAACTTGTTAAATTCATTAGCAATATATTTAGTGTCAGTTATTGTTCTATTCTCATGGATAAAATATTTTGGGTAAGAAAGTGCTTTCTTCCCTTTTTTTATTATTGTATTTAAAACTGCCCATAATCCTTTTGTGTTATCCTTGTTCTTTTCCAATTTGGAGCTAAAATATTTTTTTCTGCAGCTTCTTAGTATACTTGTGAGTTTATTTTTATATTTTTTATACCTTTTTTCAGCATCTATTGTTTTTGCCTTGATAAATTCCTTGACATCCATATATTTTCTTTTTTATTTATTTTTATACTTCTACTTTTTAATGGGCAATGCTTATCATACAACATACTGAATTTTTTAAGAAATATGCTATATGCATTGTTGACATTTTCCTCCTTATAAACCTCACTCCAATTTTGTCTTAGTAAATCCTCTCTTAGAACTGCAATTGATTGTTCTGATTTTATTCTTCTATATGTACAACCTTCATTTTGCTCTATAACATTCTCACCATCAATTACTGCAAAAACTGGTAGGTGGTCAGTTATGTTGCATACGAGTAAACTACTCACAGTAGTGTCTTCCAAATCATTGTAAAAAATATTGTCTATTAATGTTGAACTGTGCTGGGTAATCCTGGTAGGTTTTGGTAGGGTGTTTTTAAATCATGTGCCCTGTTCAAATTAAAGCCATCCCAAACGACTAACTCTCTGCACTGGCTTTTACAGGAGCCTTTATCCTGTGGGTCCAGGCTGGACGTGTGTGATGGCGCGGGACCAGGGCTGTCGGAGGCGCTGCACCGGTCAAAGATAACAACCGTGAAACAGCTGGTGGAGACTGCAGGACCGTCCCTCTTCAACGTCAAGGCCATGGGTTCCGTGATGGGGGTATGGTCTGCCAGGCTGATGCGGAGCTTCCTGGACCTCCTGAGGGGAAAGATGTCGGAGAGGAGCCTCCTTTGTGCTTACTGTGAGGGACAGAGCCAACCAGACCCGATGGACTCCTTTCCTGGCCTGATCCTGGATCCTGGTTTCCCCGGAGAAAAGTGGACCTCTGCTCTCCAGCCTGGACCCACAGAAGATGGTTTTATCCACTATGGACCAGAAAACTGTTTATGGACTCTGCTTAAAAGCAATGAATCAAAGACACCTCGAGAACCACGCAGTTTGTATATGGACTAATAAACTTGCTGGTAGAGCACCCCAGTGGAGGACTTTATATAAGCCTCCAATTAAAAAGAGAACTGGTGATCTCCAATGGAGGATTTTACACGGTGCCATCGCCACAAACTCTTTTTTATCCGTTATTAATCGGGCTGTTTTAAATGAGTGTCCTTTCTGCAGTCTGTCTGAAAATGTTTTTCATGTTTTTATGGACTGCATAAGACTAAAGACCATTTTTAGCCTTTTAACAAATGTTTTTAGTCTTTTTGGCACAGTTTTTACTACTTCTTTATTTATTGGAGGAGTGTGCCAAAATAAAAGTAATAAGGCAAAGGCCAGACTTTTAAACTTTTTAATCAGTGAGGCAAAGATGGCTATTTATTTGTCCCGTAGAGACAGACTGCAGGGAGGACCTCACCTTGATGCCGTGGCTTTGTGGAAGTGCAACGTTAAAGCCAGAATTAGGCTGGAGTTTCACTTCCACAGAGTCACGCAGAACATGGAGGATTTTATGCAGTTGTGGGGTTTTAAAAAGATTTTGTGTAAAGTGTCTGAGGAAAGAGAGCTTCAATTTAACAAGCTCCTGATTTAAGTATTTTATGTAAATGACACTTGGTTTTAACTAAATTGTTTAACTGGTTGAACTTTTTTGTTAATAAAGTTTTGTTAAAAGTCAAAAAGTCTTCTTCTTCTTCTTTTTCTTCTTCTTTGTCTTCTTCTGTCTACGTTCGGACGTACAGTGTGAGCACTCCAGTCGCGTCCAAGCGTCGCGCCGTACACAGATCGTGAGCGGTGAATTTTTAAACCACGCGGTTCCGTCGCACAGTTTGAGATGTATATAAGTACCACAACTGAAAAACTCATACAGTGTATGCCCGGCTTTATGAGACAAGCTGCACTGACTTTCCTGTCAGCTTTAAGTCTTTTACTGGCTCCAAATGGTGAAATCCAATTTTCCAGATTTTTGGCCTTTTTACGTGCTTCACTTCCAGATTTTATCCCAAACTCCCCTTTGAGTTCAACCACTGAAGCCAGTCTGCGTTCCAGCACATTGAGCTTTTCGGCTCTGCTCCTCCACCTTCAAGAACTGTCCATTCACTGCCTTAGTGAGCGCGTCATATGCAGCAGGCAGCCTGATCAAGGCCAAATGGCTACCGACATCTGCTGTAT
This sequence comes from Fundulus heteroclitus, assembly GCF_011125445.2. NCBI lineage: Eukaryota > Metazoa > Chordata > Actinopteri > Cyprinodontiformes > Fundulidae > Fundulus > Fundulus heteroclitus. The sequence continues at coordinate 26,835 of NW_023397021.1, forward strand.
TTGCCGATACATCAAAAATCCACCAAATTCAATAAGTAGGAATTCAAGTATCCTGAATCCAAACATGCAAACATTTCAAACGTCCAGGAATGACAAAGTCGAAAGACACACCATTTTCCATCCAAGAATATAGTGTGTATCCCACAAAATGAGTCAAATCAGGACCGGACGGGTCCCCCTTTCGTTGCCTACCCGTCGAAAAAAATGTGATCAATAGCATTGAGAGACCAGCTTACCAGGTTTTTCAGAGTTTGGTTAATATGATGAAAGTGCTCAGAATCTTGATTTAAAGGAACTCAGGCTTTCCGCACCTTTACAATTTTCTGGAAGTTTGTTCCAGATAAGTGGAGCATAGGAACTAAATGCTGCTTCTCCTTGTTTAGTTCTGGTTCTAGGTATGCAGAGCAGGCTGGAGCCAGAAGACCTGAGTGGTCTGGATGGTTGATACACTGATAACAAGTCTGTGATGTATTTAGGTGCTAAGCCATTCAGTGATTTATAGACTAACAGAAGTATTTTAAAGTCTATTCTCTGAGATACAGGGAGCCAATGCAAGGACTTTAGAACTGGGGTGATGTGCTCTACTTTCTTAGTCTTGGTGAGGACGCGGGCAGCAGCGTTCTGGATCAGCTGCAGCTGTCTGACCCACTTTTTAGGCAGACCTGTGAAAACACCGTTGCAGTAATCTATTCGACTAAAAATAAACGCATGGATTAGTTTTTCCAGATCCTGCTGAGACATCAGTCCTTTAATCCTAGAAATGTTCTTCAGGTGATAGAAAGCCGACCTTGTAATTGTCTTTAGGTGCTTTTGGAGGTTCAGGTCTGAGTCCATCACTACTCCCAGATTTCGGGCCTGATTAGTGGTTTTTAGCTGAAGCAGCTGGAGCTGTGTGCTGACTTTTGATCTCTCCTCTATTGGTCCAAATGTTATTACTTCTGTTTTGTTTTTATTCAACTGAAGAAAATTTTGGCACATCCACGTATTGATTTCTTCTAGGCATTTATTCAGTGCCTGAACTGGTTCATAGTCACCTGGTGACATGGTGATGTAGAGCTGTGTGTCGTCTGCATAGTTATGGTAGCTGATGTTGTTATTTTTTATTATCTGGGCTAGAGGGAGCCTGTAGATATTGAAGCGTAGGGGACCCAGGATGGGCCCTTGGGGAACCCCACATGTGATTTTTGTCATCTCTGATGTAAAGTTACCTACTGATACAAAAAAGTCCCTGTCCTTTAAGTAGGATTTAAACCAGTTGAGAGCTGTACCAGAGAGGCCGACCCAGTTCTCCAGGCGCTCTAACAGAATGGAGTGATCGACAGTATCGAATGCTGCACTGAGATCCAATAGAACCAGCACGGTGGTTCTTCCACAGTCTGTATTTATATGGATGTCATTAAAAACCTTGATAAGGGCGGTCTCTGTACTGTGGTGAGCACGGAAACCTGACTGGAAAACGTCAAAGCGGCTGGTCGTTGTTAAGAAGGTGTTTAATTGTTGAAATACAGCTTTTTCAATAATCTTACTGATAAAGGGGAGGTTTGAGATGTAATGTAATCCTCTTTCAATACTTTTGATTTTCTTATCCGGGAGACGTCACCCAGGGCTTCAGCTTGTATTATGAGTTTTTCCAAGGTCGGGCGTTCTTTCAAGATCCTTGGAAGGTCTGTCTGAAGGATGTCTAATAAATCAGACACCAGGCCATAGTTCGAGTCGTTATAAATTAACACCTCTGTGTTTTTCTTGTTACAGAAATGTTTAATCCCACATACAGACACACTGCATAAAATCAGGGTCCTTGGCCCCGTGGCATGTCCTTTCTCTGATGTATTAGAGCGAAAGTCATTGACGTACCTCTGAGTGTTGTCATGATCCTCCCTGGTCACATTTTGGAGCGGAGCGAATCTGTTTCGTAATGGAATTCCAACATTTCCAGCAGGTTTACTCCTATCATTTGTTTTGAGAACAGCCCGTTGTTGTTTCACTTGTCCTGGGACATCTCTCTGTAGTCTCGGCCAGTTTTCTTTGTCTAGGCGTGGGGTTCGTTGATCCTTTGGTCTTGCACCCAGAGTGATCCAGGGATTCTCATTTTCCTCAGGGATCTGTTTGTTCAGAGAGTTGCCGGGCTGGTGGTCCCCATTTGGAGTCACAGGCAGGGTTGTTTCATTTCCATACGCGCCGTTTACATCATAATTCAGTTCGAGTCGGCATATCTTCTGTTCTATAACAGCGATGTTCTGTAGAAGCGTGTCAAGGTCCACTGTGGTGAAGGTAAGCATCTTTGCAAAATCAAAATCAAAAATAAATAAAAAGAAAATAAATAAAAATAACTAAATCCAACTTTCCGTGGTTTTGGCAAAGAGATAAAAAGGAGATTAAAAAGTAAAAGGCAGGAAAATGCAAGCAAGCAGGGAGCAGAGAAAAATGCGTCCGAGCAGGCAGAGAGGCGGGTGATTAAGGTCAAGTGTACCATTGTGTCATCCTGGTCTGGCCAACAAGGACGTATAAATGGAAATTCGGATTGTAATTTTTCAGTAAAATGACACTTCCTCTTCTTTGAAAGAGACTTCTGGTCATTCAGTCTTGTCTGTCTTCTTCCCTCTCCACCTTCTCTTGTTTATAGCCCTCTTCTGACTTCTGCCTGCTCTCTGCTTTACTCTTCTAAGTAGATTTTTCTCCCATCTTGTCAACCATACTATCAGTGTTCCTATTTTCCTCCACTCTCATTCAATCCCGTCTTCCTATCTTCTTCCTCTCTCCTCTTGTATCAATCTTACACTATTCTAAAACAGAGAAATTATATTATCAAAATCACCTCCAAAAACATTAGAAAGTACAACATAAAAACATATTATTTTTGTTATTATTATTATTATTATTATTATTATTTTTATTATTTTTATTATTATTATTATCTCATCTGAATCCTAAAAATGCTAATTACCACAATATTTTGAGCTACAAGCAAAAACAACATCATAAATTAACATTAAACAGGCAGTTATCTCTTACTCAATCATTCTCAGGTCATGCAGTCTTGTCTCATTCAGTTTCCCTCTTACTGACTTCTATTTTTCCATGAGGGACTTTCATATATCCAAACTGCGAATTCTTCTGTTCCCCGGCGTGATATGACGCTCTTCGTTCCCCAGTGTTTTGGGATTTTTGTATTTTTTGGCGTATTAGAACGTCTTCTGTCTTAGGCTTCTTGGTTCCCCAGCGTGTTAGGAGGCCCTCTGTTCTTGGTTCCCCGGCGTGTTAGGACGCCCTCTGTTCTCGGTTCCCCGATGTGTTAGGACGCCCTCTGTCCTCGGTTCCCCAGCGTGTTAGGACGACCCTATGTCCTCGGTTCCCCGGCATGTTAGTACGCCCTCTGTTTTTGTTCCCTGGCGTTTAGACGTTCCTGCTTCCCTTGTGCCCCGGCGTTTCCCTCACGCCCCGGCAGGTTTCCCGTTGGCGCTGTCGTGTGCCCGTTCTTCCCTCTGCCGTTGTCGTACGCCTGTTTTGTCTTCTGCTGATGTGCGCCTGTCTTTCCATTTGTCGCCCTTGTTTACCTCCCAGCGTCTGTTAGAAGCTTTTTGCTTTGCCTTCCAGGTGTTGTTAGAAACCCCTCTAAGTCCGTTTTCGTTTTTCCTCTTTGTTTTGGTCCGCCCTAATTGGGTAGTTTTCTGTTTGATTTTGGCCCGTCATCCGTACCTCCCTCCACCCACCCTGGTTTGATCAGTTTTGTTTGACTCTATTCGTTGTTAATGTTTAGTTTCCCCCTTCCCTTCCACTCAGCCTTCACTTCACTCTCCTTGCAGTCAGTCACACCTGTTGGTAATTAATCAATCAGACACATTTCACCTGCTAGCCTTCCTATTTAAGCCTCCCTCTGCCTCACTCTAGTGCTGGTCCATCTTCTGTTTTCATCCACTCCATGCCAGTCCTCGTCCTTGCCTTTGAAGATCTCCAAGGCAAGCTCCTGCCTTCACCTGCACCCCTGAGCCTCTGTATTCCTGCACCTCTGGTTACTTCATCCATCAATCATCAACCCTTCAATAAACCTCTCAAACTTTTGTTCTGTGTGTGTGTTCTGAGTTCATCAATAAACAAATCTGACAACCAGTTCTCAACGTATTTTTCTTCTTTAGATAACGTATCACAAGATCGTTTTAAGAGTAAGTTGATGGTTGATATCGGGACATAGGCACCAGCAACCCCAGCGACCCCATGAGGGATTAAGCGGGTCAGAAAATGGATGGATGGATGGATGTTCAGACATGTTTGTGTAACAGCAGAAAGCGGAGTCGGACACAGACCACGCCTCAACAGAGAGGAAGACCCGCCCGGTAGGTTAAAAAAATTGTTCACAAAGGATTGTTTTGGTGTTTTTGTCTTATTAAAATGGGTGGAGGTGTCGGCGACGTTGCAGCGTAAACACAGACGTACTAGCGTGCGTGAACAAGGGCGTAATGCAGCCGCTGTCTGCAGCATCGACCGATCTGCACCAGATTTTTTGTGAGTCATGGGAGAGCGCTGCCGAACGCGTTCGTGTGAATCGCCCGGTGGACGGGCGGGGAAAATGTGTGACAGCATCTGTGGTGGCCAATAGGCCGGAGCGGCGTTTGGCTGCGAGGGCCGATCGACGCCGCTTGCGGCTTTAACATCCTTCATATGCGGGCTATCAGTGTACCTCGAGTCACTTTTGCACGTTCCATAACAACAATGTTTAAAAACTATAGTTAGGAGACGTCTTAGACTTGGAAAAAGCAAGGCAAGGCAAGGCAAGGCAAATTTATTTATATAGCACAATTCAGTACAGAGACAATGCAAAGTGCTTTACATGATTAAAATATAGGAAAATAAAACAGAATAAAAGCAAGTAGGGATAGTGTAGAAACAAAAAAGAACATTTGAAAACAGTAAAACATTTTAACTTGAACATTCAAAGGCAATTCTAAACAAATGTGTTTTTAATACAGTTTTCTGGAAGTTTGTTCCAGATAAGTGGCGCATAGGAACTAAATGCTGCTTCTCCATGTTTGGTTCTGGTTCTAGGTATGCAGAGCAGGCTGGAGCCAGAAGACCTGAGTGGTCTGGAGGGTTTATACACTGATAACAAGTCTGTGATGTATTTAGGTGCTAAGCCATTCAGGGATTTATAGACTAACAGAAGTATTTTAAAGTCTATTCTCTGAGATATAAGGAGCCAGTGTAATGACTTTAGAACTGGGGTTTGTCATGGTCGGTTTGATATGTTTGGCCCACATGCAGAGAACACCGGCTCACAGGAAGTAGTTTTACGGAGTTTATTGACAATAACAACAGGGAAAATGTTCGGGGAAGTAATCACGAAAAAGGGCTCACAATGGAGCGATCACGGGGAGAGAGACTCGGACGGAGCACGAACGATCTGAGGGGACAAAGGGGAGAATAGTTAGGTGCGTCAGCACACGGAACTGATGGTGAAGACGTGCGGCGTAAGCTTACCACTTAGATTCGGAAGCCGGACCGGAGGGGGAAGCGCAACGGACTCAGCTCCAGATGGAGTGGTGCGGACATATGATTGGGGGGCGTAGGCGTGAGGCAAGGTCCGAGCAGCTCTGGCGAAAACACAGGCAGCGGAAGGAACCGGACTGATCCGATGGGAGTCGTGAGCAGGTGAGTTCAGTTAGGCTCAAGCCTCGGGACACGAGAGCGAACCTGAGAGACACAAAGGAGCTTTTAGAAAAGATCAAAAATTAGTCGGAGGACTAAGGCAGTCTAAGCATACCAACAACGGTTAATATTCCGGCGTCCTCCCGCTGTCCGAGCGCAGATCTTATAGTGCTGCAGAACACGCTGCAGGTGTGCGCGCCCCGCCCACCAGTCAACTGCCGTCACCTGTCGAAAAAAGAGGAGGGAGAGAGCAGGGCCGGCAGAAACTGCCCGGCTCTGCTCGCTGAGTCCTGACAGGGTTATGTGCTCTCCTTTCTTAGTCTTAGTGAGAACGCGGGCAGCAGCGTTCTGAATCAGCTGCAGCTGTCTGATCCACTTTTTAGGCAGACCTGTGAAAACACCGTTGCAGTAATCAATTCTACTAAAAATAAACGCATGGATTAGTTTTTCCAGATCCTGCTGAGACATTAGTCCTTTAATCCTGGAAATGTTCCTCAGGTGATAAAAAGCCGACCTTGTAATTGTCTTTAGATGCTTTTGAAGGTTCAGGTCTGAGTCCATCACTACTCCCAGATTTCGGGCCTGATTAGTGGTTTTTAGTTGAAGTGACTGAAGCTGTGTGCTAACTTTTGATCTCTCCTCTATTGGTCCAAAAATTGTTTTGTTTTTATTCAACTGAAGAAAGTTTTGGCACATCCAGGCTGATTTCTTCTAGGCATTTACTCAGTGCCTGAACTGGTTTATAGTCACCTGGTGATGTAGAGCTGTGTGTCATCTGCATAGTTATGGTAGCTGATATTGCTTTTTATTATCTGGGCTAGAGGGAGCATGTAGATATTGAAGAGGAGGGGACCCAGGATGGACCCTTGGGGAACCCCACATGTGATTTTTGTCATCTGGGATGTAAAGTTACCTACTGATACAAAAAAGTCCCTGTCCTTTAAGTAGGATTTAAACCAGTGGAGAGCTGTAGCAGAGAGGCCGACCCAGTTCTCCAGGCGCTCTAACAGAATGGAGTGATCGACAGTATCAAATGCTGCACTAAGGTCCAATAGTACCAGCACGGTGGTTCTTCCACAGTCTGTATTTATATGGATGTCATTAAACACCTTGATAAGGGCGGTCTCTGTACTGTGGTGAGCACGAAAGCCAGACTGGAAAACGTCAAAGCGGTTGGTTGTTGTTAAGAAGGTGTTTAATTGTTGAAATACAGCTTTTTCAATAATCTTACTGATAAAGGGGAGGTTTGAGATGGGCCTGTAGTTCTGGAGTAGAAGTTTGTCTAAATTGTTCTTTTTCAGCAGTGGTTTGATAATTGCTGTTTTTAGGGACTGGGGGAAAACACCTGACAGAAGGGACGTGTTTATTATCTGGGTCAAATCAAACGCTATGCCAGGTAAAACTTTTTTAAAGAAAGCTGTGGGTAGAACATCAAGGCAGCATGAGGAGGAACTTAACTGCTGAATGATCTTCTCTAAGCTTTTGTGGTTTATTTCGCTGAAATGGGACATTTTGTCAGAAATAGTTCCAGCTGAATACGGCATTGGTTCTGGTGTTGATGTGGATGTACAAACTGATCCTCTAATTTTTAGGATTTTTTCAGTAAAGAAGTTAGCAAATTCATTGCAGGCCCTGGTGGAGTGCAGTTCGGAAGTCACGGACACAGGAGGATTTGTTAGCCTGTCAACTGTGGAAAATAAGACACGAGCATTATTAATGTTTTTCTTAATGATCTCAGAGAAGAAAGATTCTCTTGCATTTTTCAGTTGTAAGTTATATCTGTAAAGTCTCTCTTTATAGATGTCGTAGTGAACCTGGAGTCTGTTCTTTCTCCACTTGCGTTCAGCTTTCCGACATTCCCTTTTTTCACTTCTAACTGCTGGAGCATTTCTCCAAGGAGATTTTTTCTTCCCGGAAAGAACTTTCACTTTAACTGGAGCAATGCAGTCAATGATGTCCGAGACTTTAGACTGAAAGTTATCTACTAGCTCATCTACTGAGTTGCAGCCCAAGGTTGAAGTATCAGAGTAAGCTTGAATAAAAGTTTCCGCGGCATTGTCCTTGAAGGTGCGTTTTCTTACGATGTCCCTTTGGCTAAATGAGTCACTGGAAATTATGCTTTCAAAGGTAACAGAAAAGTGATCAGATAGGGCAACATCCGTTACATTGACCTGTGAAATCTTTAGACCTTTAGTGATGATTAAGTCTAAAATATGTCCCTGTTTGTGTGTTGGCTGTTTAACATGTTTTACCGAGTAAAACCAAGGGTAACGTACAGCGAAAGAGTGGAGGACAACGCATGTTTGTCCTACCTCGTACCACGTGATATGACGTCTTGTTCTAAAAATAGCTTGCTCGCGGAATGCTATTCACCCGTTTTGTAATGATAGAATGCGAGAACAGTCCTGTTTTTTGCCTACAAGCGGGACCCGGAAGTAGCGCGGACGTCACACGTGAACTACCCTATTGGCTCTCACTGAAATAAATTTCCAGATATTTTGCTTTCATGGCTTTCTGAGTCAAAAAGGTTCCCGACCCCTGCAATAGAAGAAGAGATGATCTGTTGTTTCAATGTCGTTGTCACAAAAGGTATAGGTGTTGGTATCAAAGTTGAATCTTTGTCTTAATAGTTCCCTGGATGGAAAAATATCATTGAGAATTTTGAAATGAACATCTGTAGCTTTAGGACTTAGAGGGTATTTATGGTAAGCGGTTCTCCACTTATTAACCTCTGAATCAGAAAACGAATTTAAAATGGAGTTTTTATTTGGTCTGGTAGAAAATATAGAATTAGTTAAATGTTGACGCAACCGTTTGTTAGAGTTACTTTGGTCCAAAAGGTTAACTCCATACAGTTGTAGAGCGTGTAACTGAAAGTTAGCTAACTGAGTGTTTATATTTTGAACCAGATATTTGACTGCAGTGGGGATAGAGTTCAATACTGTGTTAAACTGAATGCGTGTGCAATCCAAATTATATAATAAGCAAAATTCGTCATAAGACAACCAATCTCCATTGTCATTAAGAAGATGTCTTATGGACCAAACACCTTTTTCCATCCAGTGATCCAAATACAGAGACTTATTTCTGTTTAACACATATCTGTTGTACCAGATGGGAGTTTGGTGAGGAGTAAAGTTGTGTGTAAGTTTGGTTGGAGTTGCATTCAGTTGCCGTCTTGTACCGGAGTACGGTGGCCGACAGGTGCAAATGCGCAGCAAAAGAGAAAACATGCAAACAAAAAAAAGACACGCGCACAAATTAAATGCGGCAAACAAAAAGCAAATAAAATGCAGCAAACAAAAAAGAAGACACCCCCGAATGAAATGCAGCAAACAAAAAGAGAGATGCAAACAAAAAAGAAGACACCCCCGAATGAAATGCAGCAAACAAAAAGTGTTGAAAACGGAAGTGCGGTCCGTGTACCTTCAGGTAATTCAATTTTTTTCCGGAAAACCAAAACGAAAAACGGAAACTACTTCCGTTTTCTCGTTTTTCCATTTAAAATAAAAAACGGGAAAATGGAAAACAAAGCGGTTTTTCCGTTTTTGTCAACACAATTTAGAAACGGAAAACCAGAAAAACTTAATGAAAAAAACGGCCCGTTTTTCGATTTCGCCAATTCTTTTTTCCATTTTCTTTTTAAGATTGAAAGACAAAGACGCTTTCACTGCTGGCCCGGAAGTGCAGGAAAATATTTCAAAATAAAAGCCTAGATGTACACGTAACATAATGCAAGTCTGAAGAAAAATAATGAAGCGGAGAGATTTCTTTTGAATAAAAAGAGGACCTTTTTACGTCGCAACATCATAGTTTATTGTAGATACGTGAGCTTTATTACATTATTGTGTGTTTTATTGGTGGAACATGAAACACAAAGGCTGATCAAATGCTGTATACAAAAATATGGAAGCATTATTTGAAGATTTTTCTCATCAAGCAAAACCCACCTTCACATAGGATTACTGTCTATACGTGTCTTGTTTTTAGTGAACAGTATATATTGTTGAAGCTAACAGAGAAACAAAGTTGTTTTTATTGATTTAATTGATTTATCTTCACCAACAACAAAAACAAATAGGGGAGACCGGGGCACTTTTTACACTCATACATAAATATTGGAATCAAAACACCATATATAAAAAACATATGTACCAGATGAAAGAGCAAAGTCTCAGGTATATATTTTGTATTCTGGTATTTTTCATATCTTATTCCTGTGCAGAGTTTTAAGCGATCTAATGGAGATTGTCACCATGTGACAAGTTGCCCCTCCAAAGGTTGAGTTGTCACACGGGGTTTTGCAAACAATAAAAAAAGGGCAAAATGAATTTTGTTGTTATTTTTAATGTTAAGTGAATAAATGACAATAACTCACTTTTACTATTTATGAAATAAATATGCAACATGCATTACGAAACTGACACTTAAACTTTGAATACAAACAAAAGAAAATCTCAGAGTCAGACTCCTCATCTGAGTTGCAGTTTTGGCATAGCTTATGTAGACTGAATTGCCAGGAGCACATGCTTCATATGAAATAACATGAAATAAAATGAAATATTATGAAACTTTGATTGATAGCTGTCTCACCCTGAATTTCCGCTGGTGTGAATGTTTTACAGTATCACCCCAAAGTGCGGTAATTGACATTAAAGTCCTTCGCTGTACTCCTGTTCGACTTGTGACCTAGGGTCACCTGCCTGACTGCCCTCAGCATCACGTCAGGTGCTGCACGGCCATGCTCTGTTTTTCTTTTATAACTCCTGACCATCTTCTCACTTTGTCCTCTCTTTTAAATCGCTCTTTTTTCTGTAAAAAAATTTAAAATATTTAGTAGGATGTATGGATTTCGAGATGTCTCGAGATGACATGTTTCATGAATTGGCGCTATATAAATAAAATTTAATTGAATAGCTCTATCTTAATGTTAGGCTTAATCAAAACAATGACTGAAGTATGACCGGATGCCTTAATATCTACTTTAACAAGTCCATATGTATATCTGCTAGAATTTTTATCTGAATGAAGGTAATTTTAAAAAATATAGAGTTAATATTTTTTAATTTTTTTTACTTTGGGTAATGGAAAATGGTCAATTGGTGCTCATTTAAACTTACAATGTCCTGTCCTCTTCTCACTCAGTCCGTGAGACCTGAGCGTGCGCGTGGATGGAAAAAGATGCTAATTAAAAAGTGAAACTGTTCCCTGTCTGGACTAGAAAAGCATCTATAGCGGCTTTCACGGGAGTTCCTCAGTGCTTCCTCTCTCCTTGATGGAAATTTTTGATTACATTTTTACTAAACAAGTGTTATAATCTCCCTTATTGAATAGCCTATAGATGGAGATTCTTATTCATAAGGAAACTGAGATCCAATCTAACCAATAGCTAGATAAGCTGCATTGCCTATCTTTTCTAAGTCTGTTTTAGAAAGTGCAATTATTTGCTCATTTGCTGAAAGAACCCATCCAGAAAGCTGGTCCTGTGCTGAGGATCCACTACTGGAACCGCTGAGCTGATTGTCCAGAAAAAAATGCTGCATAAGCTACTGAAGATGATGGATAACTTCCTCCTCTCCACACAGTGAAGAATCAAAAGAGCAAGGGACTTCTTCATGTTCTTTAAGATGATAGCTCCTCAAGATCCTTCCTGCCAGCAGGTCACATTCTTCTACTATATTTTTGATAGATTTTTTTAAATATATTTAAATTTCCCTTAAGGTACTAAGAATTTTTAATATTTATTTTGGCTTGAAATATTGAAGATTTGTGGTTATTTCACACATTTATATGAGATAGTGTTACACTATTTACTTAAACAACTGCTTATACCAAATCCCCACAAGGTGACGTTATACTACTGGTAGGGATGTTGCTGCTTCAAAAAACAAAGTTTAATTATTCAACTGATTAAAAATAAGTTAATTCTGCTGAGTTTTCCCCATACTGATGCTATTTTAGATTTTTACATTACATAATCTTTGTTGTCACATTTAACAGCAACAGGTTTTCATCTCAACCTTCATCCTGCCCAGACATTACACCACCCCCCCCCCCCAAACAATAAAACACACAATAACGTAATAAAGCTCACGTTTTTTTACAATAAACTATCAATTTTTTTTTTCAGGCTTGCATTATGTTACGCGTACATCTAGGCTTTTATTTTGCAATATTTTTCTGAATTGCCTGAAGGTACACGGACCGCACTTCCGTTTTCAACACTTTTTGTTTGCTGCATTTCATTCGGGGGTGTCTTCTTTTTTGTTTGCTGCATTTTATTTGCTTTTTGTTTGCTGCATTTAATTTGTGCGCGTGTCTTTTTTTTGTTTGCATGTTTTCTCTTTTGCTGCGCATTTGCACCTGTCGGCCACCGTACCGGAGGCATTTCTTGACAACTCCATCGGTTTTTCAGCGTTAGCAGCAGCAGCAGCAGCAGCAGCATACTTATGCATGTTTAGCTTAGCAGCGTTAGCATTCTTCAGACTAGGGAAATCTTTCTCATTAACAGCCGACATATTTTATAAAACTCTTATTTTTCCTCCTTACTCCTTACTTTAGAGCGTGGATGTTTCGGGTCCGGAAATAATGTGTAAAGGGCCAGTTTATGTAGCCGGTTGAGGGCTGTGCAGATGGAGCTCAGAATAATACGTGGGCCCACATTGCCATCTTGCCGGGGTCCTCCAGTTGTGACAACAAACTTCCACCTCTTCTTGTTCATCTGTTTAAAAAGTGGTGCGCTCTTCTTCTTCTGCTTTAAAAGTGGTGCGCTCTTCTTCTTCTTTGTGTTTTATTGGCAGCTGACATCCAAAAACATCATTACTGCACATCTAGTGGTGCGCTCTGTTCCTCATCTTTATATTATCAGCAGTGCAACCAGCTACTGTAACAGCTGTTTCTGCTCGCAACAGCTCTACCGTAATAACAGTCTACACGCAACATTTTCCCCCTCATTCATAAAAGGGTAAAATCTGGGACATTTCCAGGGACAGTTTTAGCCGGGGACAGGTGGTCCAAAACGGGGACTGTCCCCGAAAATCGGGGATGTGTGGTCACCCAAGTGCAGAAGCAGACTCTGCAGATGTTATCCTTGACTTAGACAACTTAGACTTAGACTTAGACAACTTTATTTGTCATTTTGTATGCACAGAGTGCGTACAGAACGAAATTTCGTTGCATACAGCTTTGTAAATTGCAGTAAAAGTAGGATTACAGTTTTAGGTGCAGCAGAGATTTAAAAGTAAACATAGATTTAACATACACTATAAAAAACAATTGAAATGTAAACAATGCAGGAGAAGGTCACAGTATACAAACCATTGAATGTGCAGAATTTGGTTGTGCAATGGCATTTGTGCAAGGATGCTTTTAAGGACTAAGAGTTTGGTAGCATTTATAATGCTTGATGGAGATGCAATGATGCAAAGTGTGCAAATATGAAAATGTTGTTCAGAGTTTATGGGTTGTAGTTCAGCCGTTCAACAGCAGTTCAACAGCAGTTCAACAGTCTGATGGCAGCAGGGAAAAAGCTTCTGCAGAACCTGGTGGACCTGCAGCGGATGCTACGGAACCTCTTCCCAGAGGGCAGCGGGGAGAATTATGCTCTATTTTTTGTTACCTTTTCTCCATTTTAACATTTTGCCTCATCTTTTTCTCTTCCTTTCTTTCTCTTTTACCTTTCCATTTCTGTCTCCAACAAATTTGAAAGAAATCCCCAAATAATATTAAATAAAGTTTATTTGCATATACATCAAGCAGAGCACTATATCAAAAGCAGAAATGCTCCACTTATGAAAGTAAATCTATTGGGCTGTCCTTGACATTAAGAAAACAATTCTTAATGCTACACCACCAGACAGGGCACATTGAGGTGGGAAAAAAAAGTTTATGTATGCTGTCTGGTTGCTGTTTATTTCTAGCTTTATATACTGTGGTGTTTGAAATTCTGCCAGATCTGAGAATTTTAGCAAACAAGCATGGAAGAATAATGGATAAGTGTGGTGGTGATATGCCAGCATTTTGAACCATCCCAATGGCTCTTTTCTGTAGCGTGCATAGTGGTTTGTGTGCTATGTGTGATGTTGTGTAAAGTGTTACCCCAGACTTCTACACAATAGGTAGGGTATGGTAAAACCAGTGAACAGTAGAGACTGTGTAATGCTTTAGAATTCTGAAAATGTTTTGCTTTACAAAGAATTGTGATGCTTCTAGATAATTTAGTCTGAACATATTTATTGTGAGGTTTCCAGCTGATTTTGTTGTCAATAATTACATGCAAGAATTTTATTTCATTTACTCTTTCCACCTTTACCCCATCTATTATGTGTCAGAGTTTGGGATCTGAACCCGAATTCAGCCACACACAGAGCCACGTTTAAGAGTCTTTATTGAAAAAGGATGAATAGTGGATGGAGGACTGGAGACTGTACCAGAGTGGAGCTGGGTGGAGATGTGGCAGGAGCTGGCAGACAAGACGGAGCTGGTCCTGGCAGGCTGGGGTGAACACAGGCAGATGGAGGTAGGGCGCACAGACAAGCAAACGCAGGGAACACAGGCAGGCAGACGTAGGAAGCACAGCTGACAAGACGAGGGAAGCTCAGGCAGGACGAGATTTGAGTGAAGACGATCCGGTGGGGAAGATCAGACTGAGGGAGGCTTAAGTAGGAGTGTTGACAGGTGAAATCAGTCCGGTTTAATTAGTAAAGGCAGGTGGCAGGAATCAGTGGTGGAGTGAGGAACTAGGCAGAATGAACGGTGGAAGGATCTGGAACTGTCCAGGGTGAGACAGGCAAAACTGAACCTTGACATTATGACTCACATCTTTATTACCAAATCACCAAATAACATGATCTTAGTATTCTTCAAATTTAAGGACAATTTGTTTTTGTCATACAAGTTTTTTTGTTTATTTATCTCTGGAGTTAATCTAAAAGCTGCTGCAAGCACTGCACCTGTACAGAAAATATTTGTATCATCTGCAAAAAAACAAACTGTGATACTTTTGAAACCCTAGTTATGTCAATAATGTAGAGGATAAACAGTTTTGGTCCCAATATTTAACCCCTGGGGGACACTGTGAGGGACCGAGTCGCAAAATCAGAGGAGCACAGGGAAGTTTTTGAGGAAAAAATAGTAACAAATTTATTTACCAGAAAAAAACAAACTTCATACAGGAACTGATATTTACAACAAAAGACCAAATTAGTCAGTATAATACCAAATCAGAAACATATGAGGAAAAAATTTCTTAAATAATTAAACTTTCCAAATTTAGTTATAAAAAACAAAAACAAACAAAAAAAACCTAATAGAAAACCCTAAACCCTTCCTACACCTCTTCTAAAACCAAGTGGCAGAGTCCAACTAAGCCTCAGTGCCATTGAGGAGATCCTTTACTGCTGGGGACTCCTTGCCTTTACTGGCTTGGCCACACCCACATGGCAGCATCCCAGGAGCTGGCAACTCCAATAAAAAGTATATTAATTTAAAGTAAACCCAACAAGCAAGAAATGACAAAATTAGTCAACTAAATGTGTGCACCGAAATAGTTAACCCATGCCAAATCCCCTAAGTAAAAGAGTGAAAAACAGTACAGTGAAATGTAAAAAATCTAAATAAATGTAGAGTTACCAGACCATTTATTGTGTGGCTGCGCATGCTGCCATCACAGACACCATAAGCAATATCCAAGCATGATGACTAATAATCACCTATTTTCACAAATTGTTGCCTGCTACTTAAATAGCTCTTCATCCACTCCAGAACCACGCCCTCATTTCTTGATTAATATACTGCAAACTTCCTTTATCTATGGAGCTGGTTATTTCGTCTTATAATTCCAGGAATGAAAGTAGAAAATAGTTTGTGTTTATTAATGATATTTTCCAGTCTTTTTAAAAAAGAGTTTTTCTAAATTAGTGGAAAATTGTGGAATTAGGGAAACAGGCCTGTAGTTTGTCAATTGGTTTGTGTCTCCAATTTGTTATAATGGTGATTTTTGTAGTTTTCATTTTGTTTGGAAGTTCACCAGTTTGGAAAGAGAGGTTACAGATATGATTTTAACACTGGATCATTAACTCTTTTGACTGTTGTCATATCAATGTCATTACATTCAGTGGACCTTTTATTTTTACTTTTAACAACACCTATGACCTCTCTCTTCCACTGCTGTGAGAAACACTGAATTTGTTTTTTTGTTGCGAGTACCTCATTACAGCTTTCTGATATCCCAGGATCAGGATTTTTTTCTGCCAGTTTTGGCCTGACACTTAGAACATACTCGTTGAACTTGTGAACCACAACAGACATATAATCAATAATTACATTATTACTAAGAAAATATTGTGGATAATTTTTTTAATCTTTTCTAATAACATCATTTAATATATTACATATGTTTATAATTTATATTTTATTCTCATATAATAATTTAAAATGATAATCCTGTGTAGCTTTAAGTTTTTGGTTATTTTATCCTTACATTTATTTTTATATCTGTTTTCTGTCTCTGTTGTTCTATATTTCATAAATTCTCTATAGCGTGTTCTTTTTTGCAGGCATTTAGCAATCCATTTGTGATCCATGATGTATCAGAATACATTTTAATCACAATACTAATACTAATATTATTATTATTATTAATAGTAAAAGACAAACTAATAAAGGAGATAGAAAGAAAAGGTTTATATGTAACGGACAAGTTGAGAGTTGGGATGGGAAGTAGTTGCAGAAGGTAGAAGGTCAACGTAGCAAGATTTCATTCTGCCGCAGCTTGGAGGAGGAGGAGGAAGAGGAGGAAACCTGACGCGGGACGTTTGTGGAACACCGCGGATTTCCTCCTGCTGGCAGGCAGGGGCATGATGATGGCAATAACTGTGGAATGATAAGGACCGTTAGCTCAAGATGGGCAGGCGCAGAGATCAGCTTTAACTTCAGCCGGTGGCGCTTCAGCTTGGAAATGGTAGGAGCAAACCTCGTCGCGACTCGCTAGAGTCACGTAATGCCTTTGCTGTATTATTAAAACAGAGGTGATGTAAGGAATGATAAATCAAAAAAAGCATTGGCCACGCAGCTCTATTTTCTATCCTTTTACTTTGTCAGCAGTTTGTAGATGCTCCGCGATATCACAGTCTTGTTTCTATTCAAGCTAGCAAATAAACCGTTCTGCGTGACAACAAGGCATTGCTAGTTCACACACTTAACGCAACCCGCAGCATTAAACACTTCCTTGTTATGCTAACTTTTCCAGTCGACTAGTCCTCCCATATCCAGTTGGCGTTTCCCGTCAAACATGCACGCCGTTCAAGGCGGAAGTGACCAGTGGCCCATCATTTAAATAAGGATCCAATCAGATAAAGCTCATTTTCATGTTGTCACACACATGCCGGTTCTAACAGACGGCCATGAAGCAGCAGTTGACGGACTGCAATCTACTAAACGACAAGCTTCCCCATCATAGCAGAAGGAAAAGTGTGAACTCCTGCAGTTTTCAATGGACTTCTGTCTGCTATGGACTCTCCTCTGTGAAACGGGCTTCCTGGCACCATCCACCCGTTGTTGTATCTGCAATGGTCATTTCTGAGCCTTGACTCAGAAGGAATGTAATGGTGTGTTAGTGTGTGAAAGTTGTGGAGCAAAACAGGCCTGTCGCTGTTCCCCTTACCAGCAGGGCGGTAAAAGGCCAAGCTGAAGTTGAGCCGCTGCTGCCACCCCTCCTTCACATCCTCCTCCCCCATGTGGAGGGCTGGATGTTTTACGGCTTTATGTTAGTCAGCAGAAAATGGCTGCAGTAGAAGCCAGGGGGCTGTGTGAATGAGAGGCCGACAGAGGGCCACCTTCCATGGCATAGAGACAAGTGTGCAAGCTGCTGGAAAACACATCCTCACTTAGCTGGAGCGCATCTCAGCATGAAGGGAAAATAGCTCCATCTTAGGTGACCACCAGATTTGGATTTGCAAATAATAAGACTCTTTTTACCAAAAGAGTCTTCAATTCAATTCAATTCAATTCAATTCAATTTTATTTATATAGCGCCAAATCATGAAACATGTCATCTCAAGGCACTTTACAAAGTCAAGTTCAATCATATTATACAGATTGGGTCAGATTATACAGATTGGTCAAAAATGTCCTATATAAGGAAACCAGTTGATTGCATCAAAGTCCCGACAAGCAGCATTCACTCCTGGGGAACCGTAGAGCCACAGGAAGAGTCGTCTGCATTGTACATGGCTTTGCTGCAATCCCTCATACTGAGCAAGCATGAAGCGACAGTGGGAAGAAAAACCACCCATTAACGGGAAGGAAAAACCTCCGGCAGAACCGGGCTCAGTATGAACGGTCATCTGCCTCGACCGACTGGGGTTACAGAAGACAGAGCAGAGACACAACAAGAGAGACAAAAAAGCACAGAAGCACACATTGATCTAGTAATCTGTTCTACATTAGATGGTAGTAGCGGGTGAGCCGTCTTCTCTGGATGATGTCACAGTTAACAGAACGCCAGACCAGGTGTACCTACTATGAAGAGAAAAGAGAGAGAACAGAAAGTTAAAGCAGAAATGACAACACATAATGCATAATTGAAGAACAGTAGAACTCAATATAGTGAGAAAATTAGATCCTGATATACTCCAGTAGCCTAAGCCTATAGCAGTAAAACTATAAAGGTAGCTCAGGGTAACATGAGCCACTCTGACTAGAAGCTTTGTCAAAAAGGAAAGTTTTAAGATTAGTCTTAAAAGTAGACGGGGTGTCTGCCTCACGGACCAAAACTGGGAGTTGGTTCCACAGGAGAGGAGCCTGATAGCTAAAGGATCTGCCTCCCATTCTACTTTTAGAGACTCTAGGAACCAGCAGCAGACCTGCAGTCTGAGAGCGAAGTGCTCTGTTAGGAACATACGGGGTAATCAGAGCTCTGATATATGATGGAGTTTGATTATTAAGGGCTTTATACGTTAGAAGGAGAATTTTAAATTCTATTCTTGATTTAACAGGAAGCCAATGAAGGGAAGCTAAAACAGGAGAAATATGATCCCTCTGGTTGATTTTCATCAGAACTCTTGCAGCATTTTGGATCAGCTGAAGGCTTTGAACTGCATTTTGTGGACTTCCTGATAGGAAAGAATTACAATAGTCCAGCCTTGAAGTAACAAATGCATGGACTAGTTTTTCAGCATCACTCCTGGACAGAATGTTTCTAATTTTGGCGATATTCCGGAGGTGAAAAAAGGAAACTCTGGAAACCTGTTTAATATGGGATTTAAATGACATGTCTTGGTCAAAAATAACACCAAGATTTTTTACTTTATTACCAGAGGCCAGGTTAATGCCACCCAGATTAAGTGATTGGTTAAGAAGTTTATTTTTTGAGGACTCTGGCCCAAAGATTAAAACTTCGGTCTTGTCAGAATTTAGATGCAGGAAATTTAAAGTCATCCAGCTTTTGATGTCATCAAAACATGACTGCAGTCGAAGTAATTGATTGGATTCATCAGGATTTATGGATAAATATAGCTGAGTATCATCAGCATAACAGTGGAAATTAATCCCATGCTGTCTGATAATTTTGCCTATCGGAAGCATATATATAGTAAATAGAATTGGTCCAAGGACTGAACCCTGTGGTACTCCACAGGTGACCCTAGAGTTTGAGGAAGATTTATTATTAACATGAACAAATTGGAATCTGTCTGACAGATAAGATTTAAACCAGCCTAATGCTTTTCCCTTAATCCCTACAGTATGCTCAAGTCTTTGTAGGAGAATATTGTGATCAACTGTATCAAACGCAGCACTGAGATCTAACAGGACATGTATAGACACAAGTCCATTATCTGAGGCCATGAGAATATCATTAGTGACCTTCACCAGAGCTGTTTCAGTGCTATGATGAGCTCTGAAGCCTGACTGAAACTCCTCAAGTAGGTCATTACTTTGTAAATGTTCACAAAGTTGATTAGCAACTACTTTCTCAAGAATTTTAGATAAGAAAAGAAGATTAGATATAGGTCTGTAATTTACTAACTCATCTTGATCAAGAGAAGGTTTCTTAAGTAAAGGTTTAATAACAGCTACTTTCAAAACCTGTGGTACATATCCATTTACTAAGGATAGATTAATCATGTCTAAAATAGTGCCACTATGTTAATTTTTTAACATAGTATGACTAGTATGACTTCATATAGCCTAAATTTCATAAAGGTTTCATAAGTCTATAAAACTCAAGTCTACAAATATGACTAAAATCTTTGTAGTTCTAATTCAAAAAATGATAGTAATAATTAATCTTCTATTAGAAAATTAGCCTGTCACAGCAATAGCTCATTTTGAACTATTCTTGCCAAATAAGTAAAAATGAGAAATAATACTCTTAGAAAATAAGTATACAATCTAAGAGTTATTTATAGCTATTCCAACAAACATAAATGTATACTCAGGTCTGTAGTTTACTGAATCCTATTTTTTTCTCCATTCTCCTTGTCTCCCCATTAATATTTTGGCTGTAGAGCTGGTCTTACTTATCATTAAATGCTAAATAAATGGACATGAAACTCTTAGCGAGAAGTATCTTTGAAATGATATTGCACACGTAGAATCCCCTTCAGTGACTAAACAGACTGCCGGATCCTGAGTTAGTCCTCTTGCTCTGCATCTGTATGAAACTTTTGCACTTTCTGACTGAAGTGCAAAGACAAGCTCTTCAATATTCAGTAATTATGAGCAACATGTTTTACTTTGGCATTTTCAAAATATTTGGTCTAATTCTTGTGCACCCTAACGCCCAGATTCCACATCTTTCATGACTGCTTCATTCCGTTCACGTAATGTAGCAACTACATTCATTTAATTAATGAGAACGGTTCCACGTTCTCTGTGACTATTCTGAACCTCACTGTTAGCGGACACACTCTCCATCGTTCACCGTCAAACTACAGAACAAGTCCAATTTTCTGCTCCGTTCTGGTCCATCTGGCTCCAGTCAGGTCAAGCTCCACAATTGTAATGGTAGAAAATAGGGAAGAAAACGTCAACAACCTCCAGTTTGCCAAAGTTAAATGGTGTAAATAGAGATTGTTAACCACAATACGTGTTTTTAATATTAACAATAAAATGTACTGCTTTATTTAATACTGGATGCAAACCACTCTTTTTGCACCAAATAAATTTCCTATTTTCAGGAATGTGTTTCTATCAAGACAACCCCAAAACAGGAATGGTTTTGTAGGTGGAGGCCACAGACACTTTTTCCCTCCTCCATTTTTTTTGACGCTCTTCAGTAGCTTTGCATTCCACCAGCGTAAGTATCACTACTAGTACTAGTTCCTCTTTCATGGTTGTAAACCCTGCAGTTTATAACTGAGTCCTGGGACATGCAGAGCTGACTTCTTTTTGAACTCTTGTGTGCACTTTTCAGTTTGAGCCTGAGTGTAGCTGAGAAAACAGTATTTCAATTGTGTAATGTTTGCTTTAACTGGTTGTTGTCTAGCTGTATAGTTTAATGCCTCAAAATATTGTTCTGATTGTGGTTTTGTTTGTGTGTTGTTACCCCAGACAACCAAAAATGTTGTATCTGTTGCTAATTTTATCGTTGCAGTTTGCATAACCTCAGAAAACCAGTTTCTTTTTGCACTACCTCAGACAAGTGTTGTTTGTATATTTTTGCTATTGTTAATTTTAGATGTCTGGATTATTTGCACATTAAAAGAATAATACTTTAGATAACTTTAAAATATTTTCAAATCATGTTATATCTGGGTTGTTTGTTTTGCATTTATTTGCACACTTATTTAACTAGCATATTTGATTCTGTTGAGGTTGAAAAAGGTGAAATTTTTCATGTTAAAAAACGTTTTATCCATTTAATTATTTGTCATGTATGAAATATTTTCTTTGGTATCGATGTTGAGTTTAAAATTTTAGTACTGTGACAACTCTAATTGGGGAAGCTGGGAGAAGCAGTTGTCCTTGAAGTTTTAGGTAGAAAAAACACAATTCTGTAGAAAGCTTCATTGAAAATTGAAGCCAATTCATGGCTTTCATTTCTCAGTGCATCATTTGAGCTCTCGTAAGGCCCGTTGTTTTCTACCTTAATAGAAATTGGACATTCACTTTTCTTGTACAAAGCATCAGTGTTAAGTACAGAAACATTTTTACGTGACATATGAGCTGTGAACAATGATTTGACAGTAAAACCCTTTTACAGCATTTTACCGGACATACTACACACAGCCCTCCATTATATCCTCTTGTAAATGAGCAACACAGTCTTTTACAGTTTGACTTTGGCGCCCAGACTCCAAAATCAGGCACTTGAAAATTGCAACGACTTTGGCAGGTTTAGAACGTGAAGGCCCATTGTGAACTTTTGTTTTGAATGCAGCATGTGTACAAAATATGCCGAGGTATTTAAATAAACAACTAGTTTCATTTTGGTCTACCCTGCAATGCAAACACATAGCCTCTCGATGATTTAAGTGTTTTACCACAAAATGTACACGCAATCATGTTTAAACAATGCTAAGCCACTATTACAAGGTGTGCGTTGGATGGATGCTACAAAATGCTGCTAAGTAGTTTGTTGAAAGAAGCTGTATGACTCAATAAAAACAAAGTATAATCTCCTCCTGAAAGACAAACATCAGAGCTTTTTACATTTGAAGAAAATAAAGGTTAGCTCACAGGTGCTGAAAGATGACGTGGTCCATACCATGTTCTTTACTCCAAAAATGCAGTGAGCCTCCGAGGCGTTAGTTTAAACTTGATCAAAACAGGGGTAATGTAAAGACGTGTAAGTGAGCGGTACAGACTGGTCTTGGTCTGTTTCGTGAGCTGAAGGCAGAACTTGATGAGCAAAGTGCAATCTGTGTCTCCTTTCATTAGGTGTTGCTTCGTATTGTGTCTGGTGTCTTGAAATATGGAAAACATATCCTGACAAAATTGTCAATCAATTAATTCATTATTGTTGAAATAATAAAAATATGAATGAGCCATTACAATATAAAATAAGTAAATAAACAAATAAAAGGGTAAATAAACACAATTTATATTTCAATTATGTTGATTATGTTTTCATTTCCAAATGTATTTATATGCTTATATATTTATTTTCAATTTTATTTCATAATTTATTTTAACATTTTCTCATATATTTATTCATTTGCTTTTCCATTTTGCTAAGATCATTCCTATGTATTTTTCTTTTTGAATTTTTATATTGGAAAATTGTAAAGTTGCAGTCAGTACTACACCTGATGATTTGCAATAGCTTTTTTTGACAAATTAGCTGTGTTTACTGAACCTAAAGCAACAAATAGGATAATATTTAAATGCACAATTTTTTTCTTTGTTCAAAATGTATTTGTTTTACAACCACTTCACACTCTTAGATTTTTTTAAAAAAAACTCTTATAACTAAAAAACAAACAATATATGTATATTATTAGATGTAGCTCTTAATGTCTTGATTTAATATTCACAAATATTAAGGGTTATCTTTACACTGCTTTAATATTTAAAGACCTGATTTCTGTACTTTTCTATGTATAAAATACTAAAATGTGTCTTTCACAACAAAACACAAAAATGTTAGCAATATTTTATCTCCAACTCACCAAACTGTACCTCCATGTATCCAAAACTTTGAAGAACTCTGTCCTGTAGTGATCTGCTGCTTTCCCCACAAAGGAAATAAAAATTTTCCCCAAAAAGGTAGAACAATGTTTTTTTTTTGCCATCCAAACTACACAATCTTTGACTTCAAAAGAAGTTATGTGTCAAACTAAACATCTAAGTCAGTGGTCCCCAATCCTGGTCCTCGAGGGCCGGTGTCCCTGCAGGTTTTACATGTGTCCCTGATCCAACACACCTGACTTACTTTCCCAGTGTGCTGTCAAGTACAGACATGTATACGTAGACGCCGCGTCCTCGGGTGAGAGGCGTGCCGACAGAGCGGCCATCTTAGGTCAGACCAAGCTGCGCTCAGAGAGAATACAAGTCAATTCAGAAAAATGTACTTTATGTTTTCAGACACTCTGAATGCGGTGAATTCTCACCCGATTTCCAGATAAATCAACTGACTGAAAACGTCACCCCTTTAGGGGCTACATGGAACCAATTGATTGAATTAAATGATTGTCTAACTCAATAAATAATTTCGATTTTGTATTGAAAGTAAGCAAACTTCCAGAGCTACATCCCAGGAAGCCCGACTTTTACTCTGCTTATGGATGCGCAAATAAAAGGACACTAGGAACCAGCTCCTGGGGAATTACCTTCCATAAGTAAGATTTTATGATAGATAATCCTCATGCTTTACAGTTACAGTTTTTCCAGCATAAACACAATATGTGCTAATGAGTAGCAGGCAGAGAAAAGTACATTAAACACCAAAAACAAACAAAATGGTCCTAAATTACTGGATAGACATGATTTATGGGGGGGGGGGGGGGGGATATTATACAGTTTTTGCTATGATTTTGTGATGTATTTGATTTTAAGATGCGTTAGGTTTTTTGTTGATTTTTTTCCCCCCCAGATTGCGGTTTATATTATATCATTTTTAAATGCTGTTATGAGCACCTCTGCTCTCACTTGTCTGTATATAGTTTTGCTCCTATGTAGATCAGTGCTGTTGTCTGTAGATCGGTGTCTGTGTATATAGCCTATACATACAGTATATATATAGATTACACATAATAAATATGTGTAATCTTTCTGAAAGGTCACAAGCATTGTGAACATATGATTAAAATGAGATCTGAGCTGCCTCCTATTCATTTTGACAGCAGCTGTCTGATCTGTGGTCTGACCCAAGATGGCCGCCCTGTAGGCACGTCGGCCTAGCGGCCGGCAGCGTACAATGGGGCGTCTACGTATATGATGTCTATGCTGTCAAGTTCTCCAGAGTCCTCCTAATGACCTCATTGTTTGACTCAGGTGTGTTGAAGCAGAGTAACAAATAAAAGTTGCAGGACACCGGCCCTCGAGGACCAGGATTGGGGACCACTGATCTAAGTCGTGTAACTTGTAGCCTACAAAACATAATCAAAACTCTGACTTCAAAGGGGATTTCTACTTATGCAAGCAGTTTTCCATTACTTAAACTCACACTAAGTAGCTACAATGATTGTTATTCTGTGTACCAACCTTCCCTGGTGTGTATTTTTGTTTGTCTTTCTTGTAGGATGAGTTCCATCCATTCATTGAGGCTCTGCTGCCCCAGGTTCGTGCCTTTGCCTATACTTGGTTTAACCTCCAGGCCAGGAAGAGGAAGTACTACAAAAAACATGAGAAGAGGATGACTAAAGAAGAAGAGAGAGCTGTTAAAGATGAATTACTAGGAGAAAAAGCAGAGGTGGGATAGATTAGTTAAATACGATATGAGAAAAATAGATCAGAGCCTTCAGGTTTTTAAAAGAATGCTGCTGCTAGTTATCAACTGTGCTTATTTCATGAACTGCAATTTCTGTGTACTATATCCTTTTGCTACTAGGTGAAACAAAAGTGGGCTAGCCGTCTTTTGGCAAAACTAAGAAAAGACATCAGGCCTGAATGCAGAGAGGACTTTGTCTTGTCAATCACCGGGAAGAAGGCTGCGTGTTGTGTCTTGTCTAATCCTGACCAGAAAGGCAAAATGAGGCGAATAGATTGTCTCCGCCAAGCTGACAAGGTAAACTGATAATTTCTTCTGCCGAAAAAACAGTGGAGAAGTTATTGCTTTTACAGTGTAGTCCTGTTTTTTTTTTTTAGGTTTTTACGGCACTAGTGGCTTGTTTCTTGTACAGTGGGCTGACAGGACATGGGGTGGAAGAGAGGGGGAGAGACAGGTGGCAAAGGACCATAGGTCAGATTCAAACTTGGGTCGGCCACGTCGAGGACTAAGGCCTCCGTACATGGGTCATGCGCGCTAACAACTGCTTCACCGAAGCATGCCAACTATATAAGTCACACTAATTTTCAATTCAATTTTATTTATATAGCGCCAATTCATGAAACATGTCATCTCAAGGCGCTTTACAAAGTCAAAATCAGTCAGATTATACAGATTGGGTCAGTTTATACAGATTGGTCAAAAATTTCCTATATAAGGGAACCAGTTGATTGCTTCAAAGTCTTGACAAGCAGCATTCACTCCTGGAGAAGCGTAGAGCTACAGGGAGAGTCGTCTGCATTGTCCATGGCTTTGCAGCAATCCCTCATACTGAACAAGCATAAAGCAACAGTGGAAAGAAAAACTCCCCATTAACGGGAAGGAAAAACCTCCAGCAGAACCGAGCTCAGTATGAACGGTCATCTGCCTCGACTGAATTTCAGCGCCATTTTGACAACTTTCAGTGTAACGGGCCATTACGCTGAAATGCACTGATGAGAACTTTGCAAGTTTGAGTTGGTGGCTTGTTATGTTATTTTTTACGCCATTCAACCTCCGAGGTATGTTCATATTATTCAGCCGGTTTTGGAAGCAGCTGTGAAATTCAATAAGTTGGTTTACTAGATTAAATGTCAGTTTTTAGTCTTGGATTGTGTGAATACATTTCTAAAAAAAATGTGACTTGTAGTCTGCTGTGACTTATATATGTTTATTTCCTCTTTATAACGGATTTCTTGACTGGTGCAGCTCACAGTCCGAAAAATATAGTATATAGAACCAAGTGTGTACACCCCTGCAAGGGGGTGTACCGTATGACATCAATGTTCTTCGCATGACATTGGTGGAGAATGTCTCACCATATTCTGGAATTGACTAGGCTGACCCTTTTCGAAAATCAGTCCATTTTGTCGAATCTAAGTATATCAGCCTCTAAGTCCTCATTTTCCGTGACTTATCTGTTGTTTCCCCATTAACTGCTTTCTGCAGCTCCAGCATCTCTAATATCAACCCTCAACAGAAGGCACATCACAACAAAACTGTTCAGATAAGTCCGATAGCCCCTCTGTAGGTATGCCTAAATGGCACAGCACAACGAAAGCAGTTCTGATAAATGGGCTGGACAAAATCAATGGAAACCTTTACCAATAATCACCATGAACATTTCACAACATTTGTCACTCAAGACCACAGTTTCAGCCAGGAGTTAAAGTTCTCTGTCGCTGCGACGGATTTCCGTCATTTGGAAAATGAGCACAAATTGTTTCGTCTAGTATTTTTTTCCAAGGTTTTAAACTGGAGCTGTTCTCAACCAATGAAACCTGGCAGAGCCGGGCAAATTAGCCAATCAGAAAGGGAGTAGGACGGGTCTTTGCAAAGCGACATTTACCAGTCTGAAGTTTATCCACTGAATAGAGATCAGTGGGTTTATCGGTGTTCAATCATTATAACTTTTGGAAGAGCATCTCAAACTGGCCAAAGATACATAAATGAAAGTAGTTTGGAATAATGAACCAGCAGGTCAGAAAGTTCAGCGGATTTACCATCTGACAACAACTTCCCTCGGTAAGCGTGTCTGTCGCTGCTCCTGCAGTTAATTAATGAGTTATTTCCACCTGTGGACATGTCACCTTTCAGCGGTTATTCCCTCGCCTCCAGTAACTTAG
Organism: Fundulus heteroclitus; assembly: GCF_011125445.2. Lineage (NCBI taxonomy): Eukaryota > Metazoa > Chordata > Actinopteri > Cyprinodontiformes > Fundulidae > Fundulus > Fundulus heteroclitus. The sequence continues at coordinate 54,009 of NW_023397021.1, forward strand.
CTGATAAACGCGGTGACCAACCAGGGACCTCTTCATTATTTGCTGTTACGTTTTATTTTATTTTTTGAAGACGGATTGGAATATGCAACAGTGTTCCACATTTGACTGGGTCCGATTTGGAAAAAGTAAAAAAATAAATAAATAAATTCCACCTGCGCTTCTCTGAACAAAAAAAGTCAGAACTGCAGTCAGATTGGCTGTCAGTCAATAAGCAGCAGCTCCACCTCATGAGCCGCTGCGCACCAGGGCACTCCTTAAATGATGAGGATTTAGATGCATACAGATTATTAAGGAAACTACGTCAAAAAGATAAAGAAATTAAAAAAACTGCAGCTACAACATGGACTGGAGTACCGGTTCTAACTGAGGGAGACCCATGGCGATTCTAAGAGAGCTTTAATTAAGTCATTTTTTTATTTTAACATGGAGTGGAGCGCGATGTGAAGCAACATTGTAGAAGCAAGTCGTAGTAGAAACCGCTGAGAAAGCCTCCTGTCTGTGGATCTATGGACTCATTTTACTCCAACCCAAAAACACCTGGCAGACAGACAGTACTGCAGCCAAGATTACCTTCAACAATATTTAACTTCACGCAATACTTTAATAACATTTTGGTAATTAAAAATTTTGATATTTAAAAGCAAGTTATGTTTTTTTCTGATAAACTTAGAGCAATTTTATTAAACTTTGCCATTTTTTGGCCCCGATACTGATACCCGATACCTGGCTGTGCAGTATTGACCGATACCATACCGATACCATCTGTTTGAAATTGATGAGTGTGTGTATATATGAAGAACTGCATACTACTTACGGTATTAGAACTTTTTATTACCTACCTGGAATGGGTGACAATAGTTGAATAAACTTTTGGCTCTGAAAGGCCAAAACAGTGCAACATTCGTGAAATTATAACATGTATAATAGTAGTGCAACAGTAAGACAGTAAAATTACATTAATAATTGAATAATCTCTTTTAAACCCTGAGTTTTGACTCTTAAATACCATAATAATGCAACTTTCATGGATTTATATAACATGTATAATACTAGTCGGGAGAGAGAAGGCTGCGTTCAAGTGACATACAAACATCAAAATGGTATCGGTGCCCTTTTTGTTGGTGCTCGCCGATACCGATACCACCATTTTAGTGCTGGATCAGGCCCCTTCCCATACTGGTATCAGTATCGGTGCAACACTAATATATATATATATATATATATATATATATATATATATTAGGGGTGGGACGCGATTAAAATTTTTAATCGCGATTAATCGCATGGCTGTGAAATTAATTAATCGAATTAATCGCATTTTAATCGCATACTTGGAAACAGCAGGAAGTAACTTTTTCCACATGGATTTTGAATGACAACACATAAGCTTAATAAACAAAATATTGTTTGTTTATTTTTTTAAAGAAATATCAACAGGCCAGTGCAAATTTTAAAGTTCAACATATTTAGGAACGCTAAACTCAGAAATTCAGGTAGCTCTATAGGTATAGGTAGAGCTTAATACTGCTTTTTAAACGCAAAAATGCAATACTCTCAAGTACATTCAGAACAAAAAGCCTCTGAGGCTTTAACACAATTCGTGGATTTATCAACAGTTCAACTGTTTACAAAAAATAAGTCAGAAATTCAATGAAATTCAGTCCAACTCTTTATAACATTGGCCATTCAGACAGCTCAGTTCAACATAAAGTGACAGTGATTGACCTCCAATTTTTCCCATTTGAAACACAACTGGCCAACTGGCCTCAGGATACACATTTAACTGATTACTTCCTCTCTTTCAGCCAGTTGCTGAGACATACTAGCCTGTTCATATTTTCGGAGCTCAGGGCTGCCCTCTTCTTTTGAACTATATTACCTGCCAGGGAGAATAATCTTTCGCAGGGTACCGAAGTGGCAGGGCTGCCTAGATACTTGCGGGCCAGGACAGAGAGCTGTGGATGGGCTCTCTCATGGGTGGACCGCCACTGCAGTGGGCAGTCTCTCTCACTGATGGTAGGCTCTGCCTTGTAGCGGGCCAAGGCTCCTTTGGGCCCATCTTCATCCTCTGAGTCAGAGTCGGAATTATACAGCAGGAGGCTCCTCTTCCTTGCTGGCTCCTCTGTGCGTTCCGGAGTGGCTCTGCCTGGTTGTTGTTGCACCAGTGCCTCAATGCTGGTCCACACCTCTCCTCGCTCTCCTCGTGGTAGACACTTTAGGTCCTAAAGATCAGAAAAAGAATCAGAATCAGGTTTGTGGTCACATTAATCAGAGATTTACAGAGTACAAGCTGGATGAAATTCATTAGTATACATGGTTTCCATCATCCAGAATCTCCTCTACTGGTTGTGCCTATGGTCAAGTCTAAACTGTCCAAATTAGAACTGCCCCAACAGCATCTTGTTTTAAAAAGAAATTAAAAATAGCATTATTCTCATCTGCCTTTGGTAATAGTTGGTTAATTATCTTCAATCCATAAAACAACATGGATTATTTTTTTCTGTTTTCATTTTTTTTACTCTTTAGCACATTGAATGACAATTATGTATGATAATGTGCTATACAAGTCATGTTGATGTTGTTATTCCATAAGAGAGGGGAGGGGGCCGAGGAAATAAAAGAGTCATAAGCAATAAAAGAGAAAAATAAAGAAGACCATTACACACCTTAAAGCGAGGGTCGAGTGCTGTAGCCACTTGTAGAAATCTGTAATTTAGGGCATCCTCACGCTGAGACAGGTCTTTTTCAAAAGCAGCCTTGAGCTTCACCACATAGGCTGGGTCATCATCTGAGGCCTTCATGGTGCGGGTCAGGTGGCGGAGAGCAGGCAACACAACTGAGCATGACACATAATTCTCACCCCCAAGGAGCTCTGTCACGTCTCTGCAGAGGATAGTTAATCACTCAATCAATATCATTTATATAGCACATTTTACACTACTGTGATTTAATGTGCTAAAGAGCAGAGAAAGACAAGAAAGAATGGTATTGCAATTGTCAACTCTACAGGTAAATAAAGCATGGATTAATTTCTGCAAACTCTGTTTACATACAGCATTTTTAATTTATGCAACGTTCCTAGGTGCCAAAACGTTGATTACAGTGACACATTATTTTGCCATTTAATATTGGATTAAAAACTTTATACTATAGTCATAGTGATATTAAAAAATATTCAGTACAATACATTTTGGAAAGGCAATTTAAATTATACAGGACTCTCATAGTCAAGTCATAACGTTTTTAATCCCATTAATGAACGTTGATGAGTATTTACCTGCATGGGGAAAGTAGGGTTTCGAGCCTCTGCAGTCTGTCCCATTCTGCTGCATTCAACATGGTGAGCTTGTGCTTCTGTTTGGCGAGCGTAGCCTTAACAGCATCTTGGTTTTTCAGCAGACGAGAGACCATCAACAGGGTGGAATTCCACCTAGTGGGAACGTCCTGTATCAGTGGCTCGTTGTCTTGGCCCAGTTGTGTTTGTTCGTTGTGCAGTTCCTCTGTGTTTGAGGGGCTGTGTTTAAAATGCCCAACTATCTTACGACATCTCGCCAGTGTGGCTGTGAACCCGCTGTCACTAAGACAAATTGTGATCGTCCTCTGTAACATGTGAGCAACACAAACTAGAAAAACTAGAAAAATCAAAACAACACTAGGAAAAGATCAGGACATTAAAGCAAAGCTATAAAACTAATGCAAAAACCATTTAGGATTCTAAAACAGAAATAACTGAAGCAAAAACCGGAAGACTACAGGCAAACCTGGAACACCAGAACAGAGGTGGAAAAACAAAAAGACAAATAGAAACTCAAGTACTCTACGAAAAACAAAGATCCCCCTAAATAACTCTAAAAACCCCAAAACTCCTAAGTAAACCAAAACTGAAATCGAGCCCAAAAAATAACAGAAGGCACTGGCCTTAAGGGCTCAGGCAAAGCCTGAGCCCTTAAGGTCGTCCTGGACGAGGCAGGCTGGACGAGGCAGGCGCCGGAGCAGCATCGCCCGATTAAACCCTCGAGGAGGGCGGCCCCGACGAGGCAAAGTCAAGCGGCACGGAGGCCGCAATCGGCGGACCCGGCCGAGCAGGAAGGCCTGGCGCGGGCGTCGTGGAGGACGACCCCGGCACGACGAACCAGAAACAGGGGTTGCACCAACTAAGGCCTCGGCTTGAGGCGGAACAACTCCCTCGGAGGCCTCGGCCTGAGGCGGAACAATTCCCTCGGAGGCCTCGGCCTGAGGCGGAACAACTCCCTCGGAGGCCTCGGCTTGAGGCGGAACAACTTCCTCGGAGGCCTCGCCCTGAGGCGAAACAACTTCCTCGGAGGCCTCGGCCTGAGGCGAATCAACTTCCTCGGAGGCCTCGGCTTGAGGCGGAACAACTTCCTCGGAGGCCTCGCCCTGAGGCGAAACAACTTCCTCGGAGGCCTTGGCTTGAGGCGGAACAACTCCCTCGGAGGCCTCGGCCTGAGGCGAAACAACTTCCTCGGAGGCCTTGGGCTTATCCTCTTCGGCCGGCGGGTCCCTTTCCTCGTCGGCCGGCGGGTCTGTCTTCCACGGCGCTGAGCTTTCGGCGGCCGGCAGAGTGGAGCTTTCGTCGGCCGGCAGAGCGGAGCTTTCGGGCGGAGGCGGAACCAACTCTTCGGCTACTTCGGGCAGTGACGGGCAACAGGCTCCGGAGGGCGGCGGCGCCGGGCAAAAGGCTTCGGAGGGCAGCGCCGCCGGGCAACAGGCTTCGGAGGGCGGCGAGGTTGGAGGCAGAAGCGCCTCCTTGACGGACCCTCCGCGCTGGTGATTCTGCCGTCCTCATTGGGAGGGACCAGATGAGGAATCCGAGGCAGACTCAGGGGTAGCAGCTGGACAGCAGGGCAGAAGGTCGTCTCGGTCACCGTAGTAAAAATCCCACAACTGGCTCTCCTCGAGGCGTGGGGCTCTGTCAGGTGGAAAGATGAGCTTTACTCGAGGGGCCAGCTGCGAGTCATGGAGGTGATGACCGAGACGACGAGAGGCTCAGCGGCTTCCTTCCCTGGGCTCCGAAGTAGCGGTAACCACGCCCACGTGGACCACCAGGGGAGTGGAGTCGGCCCGGATCGGTGGTGCAGGGTCCCAGGCAGAAGCCATCCTGGCGTACCTCTCCCTCATCTGGCGTTGGCACATCTCCACATATGCGAGGATTTCTGGGTCGTCAACCCCTGCAGGTAAGTCCCGTGTGGTGTCTGAGTTCATCGTTTGGCCGGTCCGTACTGTCACGATTTGTCTACGGATGAACTCAGAACCACACACACAGGACTAAAATTGAGAGTCTTTATTGAAAGTTTGATGGATGGAGGTTTGATGAGGCCAGAGGAGCAGGTAGCACAGAAGCGGAGTGAAGGTGATGGCAGAAGCTGACGGCCCGGAGTGAAAGAGAGTCACGACTACCCAGGCAGCCAGGAATCATTAAACAATGTTGCTACTCCTCCACCTTTCCTTTGCTGTCTGCTCTCACAAAGGAAATTGTAGTTTGGAGGAGTCGACTCCATCAGTATAACTTCTTCATTAGATTCATGTAACCATGTTTCTGTTAAAAACATTACATCAAGATTATTGTCAATAATGAAGTCATTAATTGAAAGGGATTTTCCTGACAGATCTAATGTTTAATAAACACAGTTTATATGACTTAGTGGTTGATGATGTCTCTGTGACAGGTTGCATCTGACAGTTTATGACTTTTAAGTATTTGTTCCTGTTTATCCTTTTGTTTTTCTTATTTCTGCCACGTATCATCAAAGATATTCCATAATCTCCGGCAAAAGGCCCAGGCTGATGCTGGAAACTGTCATGTCTGATAAACGTGCGGACAGGACCCGATCTGTATCACAGATAAGTTATCTGGAGGTCCTCGGTACCAGAATGTTCTATGATACGTAGAGGAGGAGGATCTGAGGCTCTGAGGCCTTTGGAAAATGCTGGTTTATTCACAGTAGAATGGCTATGTGGAGAGGATGTCATCTGTAGGCCAATCTTAAATACTTTGTTCATGTTGTGAGAAAATTCCAGAAAAGGAATTTCTGGGCTTTGTGGAGAAGAAAGAGAGGCGGGTGCAGTCTGGACCGGTGTTCGTGACGATGGAGGTTAGGGTTAGCTCCAACGTAGCCTCTTTCTGTGTCATCTTTCTGGCCATCTTTATCTTGGCTTGTTCGGGCTGTACTGGGCTTATCATTTGTTTTGGCACTGGTTGAGCTTTGTTTTGGAACAAAGCTGATGGTGCATGGTTCACAGAATAGAAGATGTTTGAAATCAGCCGAAATGTCTCCTCTCCCAAAAGATGTTAAAGTTGTCTATGAAGGTTACAGTTGTTTGTTTGCATGTTTTTTCCAGCCATTTGTTTAGCATCAGAATTCTGGAAAAAATCTCGTCTACCCAATAACGGGCGCACGAGGGCCGCTGAGAAACACCTTGACATTAAGGCCATCAAGTAAGTTCAACAGACGAATGTAATCCTCTTTCAATACTTCTGATTTTCTTATGTGGGTGACGTCCTTCAGGGCTTCAGCTTGTATTATGAGTTTTTCCAAGGTTGGGCGTTCTTTCAAGACCCTTCGAAGGATGTCTGAAACATCAGACACCAGGCCACAGTTCCTGTCATTATAAATCAACACCTCTGTGTTTTTCTTGTTACAGAAATGTTTAATCCCCGCTGTTGTTTCACTTGTCTTGGGACATCTCTCTGTAATATCGGCCAGTTTTCTTTGTCCAGGTGTGGGGTTCGTTGATCCTTTGGTCTTGCGCCCAGAGTGGTCCAGGGATTCTCGTTTTCCTCAGGGAACTGTTTGTTCGCTGAGTCGCTGGGCTGGTGGTCACCGTTCGGAAACACAGGCAGGGTTGTTTCATTTCCATGCGCGGCGTTTACATCATAATTCACTTCCAGTCAGCAGATTTTCAGTTCCATTACAGCTATCTTCTGTAAAAGCTTGTCAAAGTCCATTGTGGTGAAGGAAGGCATCTTTTCAAAATCAAAATCAAAAAATAAGTAAAAGAAAATAAATAAAATAACTAAATCCAACTTTCTGTTGTTTAGGTTAAGAGATAAAAAGGAGATAAAAAGTAAAAGGCAGGAAAATGCAAGCAAGCAGAGAGCGGAGAGAGGCGGAGTATTTTTTTTAAATTGATTTATTTATTTATTTTTTATCCAGTGTCCTTGTCTGGCAATGTGGCAATAATAATTGATGTCTTAATGCCAAAAAGAGCTCATCAGATTTGACTTTCATAAGTGAAGCAGTACTGCTTTTGCCACAGTGCTCCGCTTGATTTATGAATGTGAATAGTTTTATTATGATTCATGCGGGGAGTATCTCAAATGATATGGACACTACAATGGGAAAGTAGGAGAGGAAAGGAACAAGAAGAAAAAAGCAAAATGTGAAAGAAAGAGGAGATAAAAGGAAGAGAACGATAAAACAATTACTGAAAAAAAACATGTACTTCATTTAATTGAAAATATGCAGTTTCTATATTGTGCTGTGTTTTAATCAGCAGATAGTAGCACTGAGCTTCAGATGTGCAAAATTGATTTTAAATCATTTCTTAATTTTTATCTGTTTGATGTATTTTGTCATGCAGGACAGTGTTTTTAAGTTCCAAAAAATGTGAATAAATGTTTTTCAACATTGTACAATCACTGTGATCAGTTCTTATGCATAATGCACAAGTAAATGTTTAACTTTTCTTGAAAACGCTGAGGTTATTCATAATATATTTTGTAAAAGTGAAATTCATTTAGATATAAAAATCAACAAGTCCACTTTTATTAGTTCTATTTAATCTTGCAATGAGTTTACTCGTGTGACCCTCTTGAGATCAGATTAAGCTGTATGCGGCCACTAAACCAAAATGAGTTTGACACCCCTGCTTTAGGCACTGTCAGGAGCAGCTGATCAGCTGACCTGAGAGATCTAGGAGTGTAGGGGTTCATAAACTCAGAAAGGTAGGGTGGGGCGAGGCCATTCAAGGCTTTAATTGAATTGAATTTAAAAGCAAATACAATTATTTTAAAATTAATTCTGAAATGGATAGGCAGCCAGTGGAGTGAAGCTAAAATAGGTGAAATATGATTCCTCATGCCAGTTAAAAGAAGTGCAGCAGCATTTTGTGCAAGTTGCAAACGAGCAATTGATGACCCAGTAACCCCCATATAAAGTGTGTAACAGTAATCCAGCCAAGTGGACACTAAGGCATGGATTACTGTCTCAAAGTACTGTTTTTGAAGGACTGGTTTTATTTTTGCCAGCTGTCTTAGCTGATTTCACCACAGCTTTTATCTGGTTATCAAATTTAAGGGCAGCGTCCACTTTCACCCTCAGATTGTTCACAATTGGCACACGGTACTTTGCCAAATAACCCAGATCAACTTCATAAAAATTAAAGACATCTATGCTTTAAGGTCCTGTAGGTATTCTAGCAGTACATTAATAGAGTAAGAGTCTGATTCTTTGAGGGGGACATAGATCTGGCTATCATCTGCATAGCAGTTTAATGAAACATGTTTCCTAACAATGGATCCAAGTGGTAGTAGATACAGATCAAATAAAAGAGGGCCAGGCACAAAGCCCTGTGGGACACCACATGAGAGAGGAGCAGTGGAAGACACAAAGTCATTAAATGCTGCAGTCAAATCTAAAAGTACCAGGACAATCCAGTGACCAGAGGGAGTAGCTAAGAAGTGTTGTGCCATGAGGGAAAATTCAAAACAGGTTGTAGCAAAGAAGCAAAGTGAACCAATACTGACACAGAGGCACCAACAGGTTTGGCAGAGAAATAAACAGGGAAAGTTAAATGGATTATTTAGAAGGTTACTTAATGCGTGTTTTTGGAACACGTCGAGCTTCAAACCATGCCATTGCTGATGTAATTCAAGCGTGTTTTTATGGTGATAACAAACGTTATCTCAACAAGGGTTTTATACATTAATGGGATATTGATGTGTGTTATCCTGTCTGCTCATTACGACTAAAATAAAGCCAAAGCGTTTTAAATTTGGCACCGAATGTCTGTTAGCCTAATGCTTCTAGCTTCCGGATAACTTCCGCTCTTCTCGGATACACGACTACGGTTCGTTTAAAATTTAAGGTTTGTTTTGTTTCGGTCCACCATCGTTCGATAGTGCTAAGAGCGTTATTACTGCATTAATATTTCTATAACTTTAGGATTAACCAATTTTAGCGACCGATCACTACAGTGAAACCTAGCCTCCCGGAGGTATAATCGCATTGATAAAATCGAGCGTTCTAGAAGTTTATATTTGACTCAGCAAATCATTCTTTAAAATGTCATTTTATCAAATAATGTTTTGTGTAACTTAGGATTTGCATTGTGAATGCAGCTAATTTAACCATTCCACATTCTTTAAGATGAACTTTGGTTCTTTAACTTAGATCTGCAGTGAACCAGGATTCACTGAATTATTCTGATGATGTTAATGATGATGATCAACCACTTTATTTTGTATTTTGTTTCTTTGTGTGTACATAGTTCATTAGCTTCTTTTTTATCTTCATTTTGCTTAGTAGTTTTAGTTAAGTTTCACTTGCCTAGTAGAGAGGATTTATTGATTGAAATATAGTGTTAATTCAGATAAACAGCATTATATAGTGATGTTCTCTTGATGTTCATTTTATGTCTGTTAATAAATTCTTGAACTTGAAGAGACGTTGTCACTCATTTATTCTATGTTCAGAGTTCATTGTTAAAAGAATGCCAGTGCTCGAATCATTCCTTTCAACTATTGTCCTGATATCAGCTCTTGGGCTGATATTCACTGGACAATACCTAACAGACAGAGAGTTAGTTATCAAACATTAAATTAACTTTAAACAGTGCGTCATGGCACAACAGAAGATATTAAAAACTCTTAAAAGTGCTGATTCTTAGACTTAGACAAACTTTATTGTCATTTTGTTTGTACAGAGTGTATACAGAACAAAATTTTGTTACTTACAGCTTATGACAATGCAATGAGATTGCATTTGAAATAAAATAACATAAGATAAAGTGCAGGAGTGATAAGAATGTACAGTGCGGGAGAAAAACTGTTTTAAAAAAAAAGAATTCAGAAAAATGTTACACCATGTTTATAGTGCAAAAATAGTGGTGCAAAAAGGCATTAATTTGAAAAGTCCGATGTTGGTGGTGCGAGATAATAATGGTGCAAAAATGTAGTAATCGTTCCGTTGTGTACTTTTAAATGATGTTCTCTATGGTGCTTCTGTAGAAGGTCTTGAGGATGGGCGGGGACAGGTGGGCTCTCCTCATCCTTTGCAGGACTTACAAGCGCTTCTGTGCCCTCTTCACCAGTGACGTGGTGTTCACAGACCAGGTGAGGTTGTCTGTGATGTGCACCCCCAGGAATTTGGTCCTGCTGACCACCTCAACAGCTGAGCTGTTGATGAGCAGTGGAGCGTGGCAAGGCTGGTTCTTCCTGAAGTCGACCATTATCTCCTTTGTCTTCTCTACGTTCAGGATCAGGCTGTTGTCTCTGCACTAGCCCACCACCTGCTCCACCTCCTCTCCGTAGTCTCGGCCTTTGTCGTCACTGATCAGGCCCACCACTGTCGTGTCGTCTGCAAACTTGATGATGTGGTTGGTGGTGAACCTGGGGACGCAGTCATGTGTAATCAGAGTGAACAGCAGGGGGCTCAGGACGCAGCCCTGAGGGGAGCCTGTGCTGAGGGTGTAACGTTTCTGGCACTGGAGCTGCTGATTGCAATCAGCACACCTGTGTCTGTCTCCGCCCTGGCTGCTTAAAAGCTCTGCTCCTCGCAGCCTCCAGTGCCAGAACGTCTCTAGCCATACGGTGAGCGCTTCCAGCCTTTTTTGAATTCCTGTCTGCCTGTCTGCCTCTCGACCTGTTTTGCCTCTGTTTTTGGAAACCTGTCTGCCCCTTTTTGGATTTGTCTGCCTGCCTGGGTCCTGCCTGTCAGCCTCAGTGAACTGGACTGCCTCTCCGTGTTTCTGACCCCAGCCTGTCCGTGAGTAAAACGAGTTCGCCTGCCCCCTGTCTGTCTGTGCTTTCTGGATTGTGACCTGGACCTGGACCTGGACGCTCTGTTGGATTCTCCCTTGAAAACCGCTGCCTGAGTTAAACGGATTTCCCCCTGACAAAGACCCGGACCGGACCTGGACAAAGAGCCCTGGATAACCCCCTCTCGGACGCCTTCGACATAAGGAGTCAGAGTTCTGCCCTCAGCACGTCCAGGTTAGTGACCCTACTTCTCTCTCACCAACCTGTCAATATCTGCTGGTCACTAACCTGCGACTCTGCCTTCAGGAGCGGCCAGTCGCAGAGTGCGAGCCGAGCCAGGGGACCGCGCCGCCAGCGTCAAAATAAAGACTGTTAATATTTTGTACTCACTTGTTTTCGGGTATTTCTTGGGTCCTCCTAAATTCATCACAGAGGGTGATGACATCCAAGAATTCTGTGCTGTGTAATGATAAAAAAACAAGCTAATTTAACTTTACTCAGTATAATTATGAAAGCTAGCTAATATGGCTGTTAGCTGTGATTTCAAAAACACAATGCAAATCACTGAAAAGTGCAGCTAGTCTTCACACTAAGCTATACCAAACAATTCAAACAACGGGCATAAGCATGCTAGCAGTAGCATTCGCATGCTACAAACAGTACAACACTCACTCAGTTCGGTCTTTTAGTCAGTTTCACAAGGCTTAAAATACATCAATTTCATGATGGGTTGAGTTATCTAAAACCTGAGAGGTATACCAGTGAGTGTCATAGCAGTTAAACATAATAAATAATGACTAATTCAACTAATAGCCTACCATGTCATGTTTATTCAAAATTTCACAGAAGGTCTCCTGGGAAAGTCTTGTTGCAAGTCTCGAAAGATTATCAACTTAGTGTATGAACAGAGAGGAATAGAAAGGTGAAAATGGAGAGAGAGAGGCCTAAAAACGGCTGTGTTACAAGAGCGTAATGCTACTGGGCTGGTGAAGAGTCAGTATGTCACTCAGGTAAGAGGGTGCAAGGCAATGGGTTGAACTGAAGACAGACAACAGGATTTTGAACTGAATTCTGAATCAAACCGGGAGCTGATGGATAGAATAAAAAACAGGAGTGATGTGGTCATACTTGCGGGTGTTGGTGAGCAGCATTCTGCAGAAGTTGTAAGCGTTGTATTTAGGCTTCGTTAAATCCAGTATACAAGAACAAGACTATAATAGCGCACTAGAGATCAACCAATACAGGTTTTGTTGTTGTGCTGTTATGCTATTACCAGGGTTCCCACGGGTCCTTGAAATCCTTGAAAGTTTGTGAATCTAAAAAAATTAATTCAAGGCCCTTGAGGTTCTTGAAAATTGCCAAAAAAAACCCACCTTGTCCTTGAAAGTCCTTGAATTTTTTGTGGGGTTGAAAGTTCACACGGATGACGACTCATGTGTCATTATTTTACTACCACACGATCTTTTAAAATTATGCTGATTCCGCAGACTTTTAATTTGCAAAAGTACGTTTGCTCTTCTTCGTTAGTTGGTAGGCTATGGTTTAGGCCTACGTGCGCCCAATAGGTTACATTCACAGTGTTGCCAACTGAGCGACTTTGTCGCTATATTTAGCGACTTTTCAGACCCCTCCAGCGACTCTTTTTCAAAACAGCGACTAGCGACAAATCTAGCGACTGTTGGAGACTCTTACGTGAAAGCACGTATCGTTTATACTCTTGTCCTCCAGCGACAGGTACTGCCGTGGGGCGCCTCCCCCGTGCCAACCCCGTTCTCCCGCTACCGCAGGAGTCCCTCTTAGCGCTGCAGTCAGAGCCACAGCATGTTTACCCTCAGCGTCCAGACTGCAAATGAAGCGCACATGCGGGAAAAACCTGCGCCGGGATTATATCAATTTGAAACAAATTGATATAATTCTGAACATCTCTATGCTGCACTTTTTTCCATAAAATTCCATGAAACGGTAGGCTAATGTACATCTTATATGTAATGTAGTATGGCATAGCCATGTACTGTGGATATAAATGTAGGCTATGAATATGATCAATATCAATGTAAGTCCACTTTCTTGCATTGCTTCTGACCCAACAACTTCTATGCTGTTTAGTCTTTTATTAAATTTGCATTGTATTAAAATATGATAACCTATTCAGCGGTCACAGTAGGTAAATGCCGCCACGTGTGGTCCTTGAATTTGAGGAAATTGGTCCTGGAAAGTCCTTGAAAGGTCCTTGAATTTGATGTTAACCAAGGTGTGGGAACCCTGTATTACACACTGTTTAAGTTATTTACTGTTTAATAAATAACCCTCTGTCTGTTAGGTATTATCCGGTGCCGGTTTGGGTCACCCCAAACAGCTGATATTAGGACCCTAGTTGAAAGGGATGATTCGAGCACTGACATTCTTTTAACAACAAACTTTGTACACATATAGAATAAAGGAGTGACAACTTCTCTTCAAGTTCAATAATTTATTAACAGGAATAAAATTAACATCCAGAGAAAATCACTACAGAATGCTGTTTATCTGAATTAACACTATATTTTAGGGCTGTCAGTTTTAACGCCTTATTAATACATTAACTTTGTTAGATAACGGCGACAATTTTTTTGTCGTGCATTAATCGCACGTCAAAACACACACTGCATTCCCTAATGTTTTTTCCCCGCAGCGCTCTCCAGACTGTTTCTTTTACCCTAGACGCTTTCCGTAGCTCCAAGAATGCTAGAGACTGTAGCAAAACAGACCCGCGCTCACTGTTGCCAAGTCTGCTTATTTCATGTGACTTTGGGCTTCGATTTTCTACAGCAGCTTGTAAATTTCACGAGTTGCGGGTTACGTTAAAGAAGTTAAATCGCTTATTTGGGCTATAAATTAAGTGATGATAAACCAGAGGTATAAAGAAACCTGCTTGCACTACAGACAACCAGCTGAAATATCCCTCCGCCTCATCACGTGCTGGAGCACATCCTGCGTCGCTGCGGGGTCTTTTCTCCTTTAGACTGACATGTGAGCCGACAGAAATAAAGGCAAAGGGAGCAATGTTGCCCGTATTTTCTGCAGTTTACGGTTGCAATAACCGGTGATAACTGCTGAAAGAGATTATGCGGTGTAGATTACCATTTTAAGCATAGATTGATTCTGAAGATGAGTTTTTACACGCTGATAATATTGCAGAAACCAAACCCATAAACCATACTTTAATGCTTATTAATTTGTTGTATTTGTATTTGACAAACTAAGGCTGAATCACATTGCCAAATGAAGTACCCTGGAGTTATAGTGTCAGCACATGCAAGTGTGCTAAACAGTTCTCTTTCAAGGGTATTAAGTTCCTGCCCCAGTTGCAAGTAAAGTGTAAGACTCTGGAATTTAAAACCTTTTTCCAGGCTTTAAAAAAATTGTCTGTATGAACGTGGCTATAAACAGCATGCAAAAATATACAAAGAAATGGTTGTTGTTGGTGTGAAATCTCAGAATTAGATAAAAATGAACAAGAAAACTAGTAAAGTTAGTATTAATTTATATGTATATGGGTAAATCGGGGGCAGTCCCTTAGTGCCTGCAAAAGACTCAAATTGCTTTGTTTACAGCTCAGTCCCGAGTTTTCCTCATGGCCTGATTGTATAACAATACCGATACAAATTATGTTGACATCATGCTAACAATACCTGATACACAAGGCTGATTCTTGAAGCCGATATTGATTTTTCTCCTTCCATTTAAATGATATAATGATAACAAATGTTACAAAAGTATCAATTTAAACAAAAAAATACACATTTATTAAAGAAGCATAGCACAACTTGCAGAGTTTTACAGAAGTTTCTCCCCTCTGGCTAGAAGTTGAAATGACAGCAGTGTTGTGCATGGAAGAAGAGGAAAAGAATCTGCCGCTGAGACTGCACAGTTCTTTTGTTTAGCTGTGTCATTTCTTCTTAGATGTTACACCATTATGAAGTGATGAACTGCAGCTCCCAGCATGCAACACAGTTGGGACTACAACCTGCATACAGCTCCAGTCACAATGGTGGTGGTGACTGTGCACAGATCAAATGACACTCTAAGAAAAAAAACCGCAGCAGAACCGAAAACTTGTTCTTCTTTTGTGCAGCCCCGCGGTGTTGAGAAGATATTCAGCTGAACTTCTGCGTGTCGTTTACACGTAATAGGTCCATAGTCAAATTTTTGGCAGGACAAAGTTTGCTCCATCACCATTCCTAACATATTAGGAACAGGTTTAATGCTTAAGTGCTCCAAGAGGAGTTTGTTTGAATTGCGCTGAATATTTCCAATGTGTGGCTACGTTATGATAAGTGACTTGTGCTGTGTTTGATTCGGTCTTTAAAGTTTTGTTGAAGCTCGTTGTCCCTTCAGTTAGAAGTCCTCCATCACGTTAGTTAACCTGTGGTCTCGGCGAGGCCTCCTTGCGTATGGCAAGTAGGGGCCAGAGTCCATACGCTATCAAAGCAGCCATTTTGTTCTTGGCACAGAGTAGCTAAGATAATCTGTGCTAACATTGGTTTATCTTCAGGCCTGTTGTGTATACCACCCCTTTCCCTACCTCAGAGCTATTAGCCAAATTCCTTTAATACTGTTATATCAAAGTGCTGCTATGTTAATAGTTATTGTGCAGTGTTGGGTCCAATAGAATTTTTAATCAACTGTGAATTGCTACCTCTACAATTCATCCATCTTTACTGACTTTTATTTTCTTTTTTTCTATTTTTTTGTTTTATTTAGTAGTGAGTTTTGTTCCTAGTAGTAGGCACTTGGAAAAACAGTCATCCCTCGTGATCCAGTGAGTCGCCTCAATGACGGCATCACTTTTTCAGTGGTTATTTTTCTGCTTGAATTTAAATTAAATTTATGGGCAATTTGTGTTTTCTGCTGAATGAAAAACCATCTGTTTTTAATCTGAGAACAGTGTAAGAGACATTTTTTTAAATTTCATGAAAAGTAATGACATCCTGATCATTTTTCACCGACTGTACATGTAAGGTAGGTTTAAACGGCAAAAAACACGTAGTGCCGCATCCCAGTCATTCAAACTAATTATTCATGTTTTTTGAATGATAGCGTACCTAATTAGGAAGTTTGATGGAAATCTGATAGCCCGCAGCACCTTAACTAGACCCTGTCATAACAGTGACTCTGCCCTGGAGGAAGAGGCAGATACCACACAGGACGAGAAGCCTTTCGCTGCAGCGCCTTTTGGATATCCAACTCCGCCCATCCAAGTTGGCCATTTTGATGACGTAATGCGACTATGAGCTTTCTTAGGCGCAAACAAAACTTTACTGCCCATAGCAAATCGGAAAACGAACAATGTGGGTAAGTGAAAAATACATAATTTTATGTTCATAGGCCTAACGATATTACTTTGTTGACCCTGCTGGATGAAATATATTATGATATTTGATGTGACGATCTAGTTATTGTTTTCATTAGTTTTTGCATGATAAGGTAGTCATTTTGTAGGCTACCATCAATTTAATGTTAGCTAGCGCTAGGCCCTGTTTAGTTTTAGTTATAGATGTTTCTTGTGAAATTGAGTTTATGCAATATCCATCCCGTGATGTCACGGGATGAACATTACAGAACGTTATCATTTTTGTGTGAAGAAAGTATGCAAGATTAGTAAGAGTCCAACAGTTAGACTGAAAATTATTTCGGCTTGAGAAATATAACGTTATTAGCCTGCTAACGTTAATTACACATATCAGTATACTTAGCAGAGTTGCTAGCGGTTTAATTTGTAACACAATAATGCAGAGCTCAGCATGACACTTTTTTTTTGGTACAGTGGTTTAGGTGTTGGGCTGGTGCACCAAAGGTCGCAGGTTCGCAACCCGCTGGGGGTACCCAATATTTTTTTATTGTAAATAAATAATTTGAACAACTGATATTGTTCATTTTACTAATGAGCAAAAAAGTCTAATTCTTCCACCGGCGTGGAAACATCTTCATTTCCACGCCGGTTGGAGATGAGGCAGAGTTGACTGGATTAATTCTTTCAGCTGAATGCCCTCCCGATGCAGGGGATACAAATTCTGCCAGGGATAAGTCGTTTGGCTGTGCTATCCAAGCGCAGCAGGTCTTGGTGATATCACAGTAAAATGAGCAAAAGTCTGGGCTATTTCTGCCCTGTGATGGACTGCCGACGTGTCCAAGGTCTGCCCCGCCTCTCGCCCATTGACAGCTGGAGATTGGCACCGATCCGAACCCAGCAGGGATAAACGTGTTAGAAAATGGATGATGGATGGTCTGGGCTATTTCTTTTTCCTTGGCATCAAGATCTTTGCCAACTGGCGCCAGAAAATGCTATTATTAGGCTTTCTTCGTCTGGAAACAAATGTTTACAACAGCTTACACATTGAACGCACTCAGCTGACAATACAGCGATCTGATTGGCTGAGCAGCAAAAATCAAATCACGTGACCTCTCGGACCGGAGAGCAACAGTTTAGATTTTTTATCAGCAATAACTTATTAATGTGCAAGTGAAAATGTGGGAACATTGGTGTTTTGAGATCACTGCTATGTGTAGCAACTTATCCAAGTGCAAGAAAGTTGCCGTCTGAAAGTTCATACAAAACTTCTTAAGGAGACGTCCCACAGATTCTGGCCCACGGACTCGTTTTGAGGAAACTACGGTTGTAGCTCAGTGTCTGCCTTGCGGTGGTGTGCGGAGAGGTGTCTGTTTTGTAGAATAAATCATCCGCCGATGAGTTATTGATCTGGAAAGCCGAATCTGAAACCACCGAAAAACATTTCAGATCCCAAATGTACAGCGTTCTAATTCTTCCAGTCTATTAGCAGCTTCCCGTAAGAGGTCGGCCACTGAACGTCTGCCTGCTGAGTTTGACATTACTAAACAATTCTTTAGTGCGGGGAAAAGCCATGTAGATTTGACCGACGCAGTAAAATGCTAACCAACCAATGGGAAGAAGTTGAGCCCTTAAGACACAGCCCCTCCTCATTTACATAATGAGGCAGAAATGCATACAGAAATGTAAAAAGGACAGACAGAAATGTAAAAACGACAAACAGAAATGTAAAAAGGACAGGCAGAAATAAATAGCATCGGACAAATGAATAGGGCAAAAAAATACAAAGAAAGAATAAAACAGACAAAAATATTATAACATGCACATAAATAAATACTTAAAAAAATAAGTAATTAATAAATAAAGTGGCTAATTAAGGAAATATATACATTTTGTCTCACTGTATAATTCATTTTCTATCTACATTGTATTTTTGGTGGCACATAATTGTATGCATATTTATTTATTAAACATTTATTTATTTCTGTATTTATTTTTAAATATGGAAAACTTGGTCCTCCATACGCCAGGGCTCAACAAGAGTTCATCTAAAGATGTTTTAGAACTGACTGGTGACCTTTAGTTTATATTTCAGAAAGTTAGGTATAAGTAGAGTTATGTGGTTTTATGTTTTATGGATACAATCCGGGTTAGCACCCGAACATCCCTTTCAGACAGCTTCCTCGTGCGTCCACAGTTAATCCTGTTGGATGTGGTTCATCCACATTACCCTGGACACCGTGGCTCTTGATACATCACAAACACTTGCTGTCTTGGTCACAGATGCAAGGCAAGGCAAGGTAAATTTATTTATAGCACAATTCAGTACAGAGACAATACAAAGTGCTTTACATGATTAAAATATAGCAAATAAACGCAAGTAGGAATAAATGTAGATAGAAAATAGAAATAAAAGCAAGTAGAGATAGAGTGTAGAAACAAAGATGAACATTAAAAACAGTAAAACAGTTTTAACTAGAACAATCAAAGGCAATTTTAAACAAATGTGTTTTTAATCTCGATTTTAAAGAACTCAGGCTTTCCGCACTGGTCTTTCCGCACCCTTTTCCGGTTTTCTGGAAGTTTGTTCCAGATAAGTGGAGCATAGGAACTAAATGCTGCTTCTCCTTGTTTAGTTCTGGTTCTAGGGTATGCAGAGTAGGCTGGAGCCAGAAGACCTGAGTGGTCTGGAGGGTTGATACACTGATAACAAGTCTGTGATGTATTTAGGTGCTAAGCCATTTAGGGATTTATAGACTAAACAGAAGTATTTTAAAGTCTATTCTCTGAGATACAGGGAGCCAGTGTAAAGGACTTTAGAACTGGGGGGATGTGCTCTACTTTCTTGGTCTAGTGAGGACGGGGGCCGCAGCGTTCTGGATCAGCTGCAGCTGTCTGATCAACTTTTTAGGCAGACCTGTGAAAACACCGTTGCAGTAATCAATTCTACTAAAATATAAACGCATGGATTAGTTTTTCCTTGATCCTGCTGAAGACTTTAGTCCTTTAATCCTGGAAATGTTCCTCAGGTGATAGAAAGCTGACCTTGTCACTGTCTGTAAATGCTTTTGGTGTTTCAGTTCTGAGTCCATCACTACACCCAGATTTCGGGCTTGATCAGTGGTTTCTAGCTGAAGAAACGTTGACTGTCGGCTGTTGCCAATTAGCTCATTAGCTGCGTCTCAGATCGAAATACGCAGTTTGCAGCTCTGCAGACGCAAAGTTTTCCCGGTCGGCAGGTTTTGATGAAGACAAATCCTTTTCACTCAGAAGGTTTGATTTTAAAATCCCCAAGCGATGAGAGCCTACGACCAAGGAACTCGGAAGCTTTGCCTTTGACGGTCATGCCCACCACCAAGGCGGGCGCCTTCTTCAACTTCTTCAGAAGTTGAACGATTCTAGTTATACCTGAAATGTATTTGTGCTCTCTAATAGCCTGCGCTAGTGGCTCAATAAAAAGCGCAAAGAGACTGGGACTGAGAGGGCACCCTTGTAGCCAACCTCTGTTCAATAATACTGTGTCTGATAAGTCACCATTTATTTTAATTCTGGCTGAAGGCGAATCATATAGACTGTAAGCACCTGATAATTTGATTATTAAAGCCAAATCTCTCCAAAACTAAGTAAAGATAATTCCAACAAACCGAATCAAACACCTTTTCGGCATCAAGACTAACAGCTATTGATTCTATGTTTTTTATTTGGTCTACGAGATGAAGGGCTCGCCTCACATTGTCATGAGTTTGCCTATTTCTAACAAATTCTGTTTGATCTGTATCTGTTAACTCTGGAATTATGAAGTCCAACCTCTTAGCCATTATTGTTGCAAATATCCTGTAATCAATCTATCTGGTCTTCGTACAGCTTATTTAGAACCTCTCTTTGATTTCCAACAAGGTGTCTTCGTTACTGTTTTATGAAATGTTTATTTCAGGATCGGGAGAGATCGGCAAACACAAATAAGGACTCAAACACTGTTTCTGTTAGAATATAAGGCGCACATTTATTATTCCCCACAGAACACAGCAACACAAAACAGCAAGCACTTCGCACGCAAAGTAGCAAGCACTTAAAGCCGACAAGCTTTCAAACAGGCGTGTTGCTCCATCTCTTACCATGGTTAGGACTGGAAAGTCGGTCAGTCCGGTTAGAGCACAGTCCACGTGGTCGGGCGTCCATACAACCCACGGCTGACTTCAACGACTGAGGGCGGTCCCCTCTTTTTTATACCAATAAACAAAGTATCAGATGGGAGCGAGAGTGGCCACTTCTCCCTCCCATCTGAGCTGTTCGTCACGTTTCCAAAACAAAACCGTTCCCAGCATCTCAGCAGTGTGTGAAGCAAAATAATATTGCAAACTTAGATAATAGCACAAATATAAGCAAAATGAGGAATACAGAATCAGTCTTTCCCCACAACACATTGTCATAGGTTCCCACCACAAGTTAAAACAAGTTATAGCAAAATAACACATGTTGTTCTCAGTTTTATGTGAGCAACATAACAGACACAAGCATATATGTTGCTCTTAGTTTAAAACC
>NW_023397022.1:0-162500 GCF_011125445.2 Fundulus heteroclitus
GAACCTCATCTGCCTCCACCCAGCTGGGGCTTAGAGAAGACAGAGGCAGAGACACAGAAAGCTCAGAAGCTCACATTGACCCAGGAGTACTTTTCTATGTTAGATGGTAATAGAGGATGATCTGCCTCCCCTGATGATGTCACAGCTAACAGAACACCAGACCAGGTGTACCTTCTATGAAGAGGAAATGACAGAACAAAAGTTAAAAGCTGAAATAACAACAAACAATGCAGATTGGAGAGCAGTAGGAGAACTCAGCAGAGAGAGAGAAATAGACCCTGATGTCCTCCAGCAGCCTAAGCCTATAGCAGCATAACTATAGAGGTAGCTCAGGGTAACATTGAGCCACTCTGACTATAAGCTTTGTCACAAAGGAAAGTTTTAAGCCTAGTCTTAAAAGTAGACGGGGTGTCTGCCTCACGGACCAAAACTGGGAGTTGGTTCCACAGGAGAGGAGCCTGATAGCTAAAGGATCTGCCTCCCATTCTACTTTTAGAGACTCTAGGAACCACCAGCAGACCTGCAGCCTGTTAGGAACGTACTGATCCTCACGGAGCACTCTGTGGTTGCTGGTTCTGTTACCGACGCATTAAAGTTGAAGTGGACGGGCTGAAAGCTGAGTCCTGACCCGAGGATGAGGCTGAGAGCTGAGCCCACAGCAGGTTCTGGGAAGTGTTGCTGATATCAGCTTCTTCTGTTTCAGCTGCCTCGTGGTTCTGAAGGACGGCAGCTTTAACTGATGTTCTGATCCAACATATTGTTGTTCTGGTTCTATTGGACCTTGCTGCTGCGTGTGGACCTGTCGATGACATCATCTGCAGCTTTGTGCTGGTGTCGCTGCGGCCCATCTGGACCGGTACACATCTGTTCTAAGTGGCAGATGTGTTGCTCAGGAATCCTCCAGCTCTGTAGAACCTGTGGTGAACATTGGGGTCAGTTCTGGGTCCGCCATAATTCTGTGTACCACTGAACATCAGATTCTCTGTGGACTCTCTGTGGACCAGGAACCTGGCAGAAGTTCTGGACTTGGGTCGAAGCTTTCAGTGGCGTCACAAACAGCTGTTCTCCAAATCAGGAACGTTGCTGCTTGTCTTTGAACCTTTTTCTGGTCTCACGGCTGCTGATGTCATCACGCAGCGACGCTGCGTTCAAGTCCGGCATGGAAACCCTCTTTAGATCCCTCAGTGTCACAGTGATGCGTTTAGGTACTGAAACATGGTACCGTTTGATTTTACGTGAATCGGTACCTGGTAGTACCGATGGGAGCGTAGCTGGAGCAGCGCTAAGGAACCAGACAGAGACAGAACCGTTACTGGGCTGCTACCTAATAGCAGCTAGCGCTAGCTTACAGCAGCTAGCGCTAGCTAATAGCAGCTAGCGCTAGCTTACAGCTCTGTCTGCGCGGGTTACAGCGTCACTGATAGGCCGAGCTTTATGTTGCTCTGAAACATCCGTGTTGTACTGTTAGCTTAGCACTAGGCTGGACGATATAGAAAAATAAAATAAAAATCATATTGATCAATAGCGATAATTATCAAATCTAAATTTAAAACCCTGGCCATTTTATGCTGTTACTTAATGACAAATTTTTAGATGCAGATATACACAAAGACTGAACTCAAACTCAACCAAATATTCAATAAACATTTTAACCAAAACTACAAGTTTTTAGAAAAGATTTTGCTTTTTGAAGTCTTTAAAGGGGGCGGAGCCCTACTTAGCACGTAGCACAGTTACGCTCACGGTCTGATTCCAGCGTAATTTTGACAACTTTCAGCGTAACGGGCCGTAACGTGTAAATGCGCTGGATAAAACCTGCTAGCTTGTCGTGCTAATTTACCCCATCCATCCTCACAGGCCTGGTCCAGGTTATTCATGCGGTTCTGGTGCAGCTGGTTCAAGTTAGTTTATCAGTATAAATGTCAGTTTGTAGTCTTGACCTGTGTTATATAAATATCTAAATAAATTAGCAGTCTGGTGCGACTTGTATATGTTTTTTCCTCTTTATGATGCCTTTTCTGACTGATGCGATTTATATTCCGGAGCGACTTGTAGTTGGAAAAGTCTGGAATATATAATGTAGAACGTATGTTGTTACACATAAATGTGGTGCTTGGAGAGGAGCAGGGGGGTAGGAGTCTGGACCTTCACTGGGTTCAGCGGTTCTGTTTCCAGCCTTCCTGCTCGGCTTCCGGGTCGCCGCGTTCTGGACCCGCTCCGTTTGAAGAACCTGAGCTCTGGTTGAGATTCCTCGTTCTGATGGGTTTCTATTCTTCTCTCTGATTGGCTGACGGCTCCAGCAGGACGCTCTGGGTCCGTGAAGGTTCTGGGACGGTTTGACAACGTTCCCAGTCCAAGAACCCAGCAGATAAAATACTTTAGTTTAGAAGATCCGGTTCTGATGCTGACGTTTTGCTGCTAAGCTGCTGCCTGTCCAGAATCAGAACCAGCTGTATTTGGCAGGTTTGTGCACATGTGAAGCCATCTGCAGGCCACAGGGGGCGCTGCTGAGGCCACATGTTCAGAGCTAGAGGAGGGGTGATTACAACCAATCAGAACCAGACAGTCCTCCTGATTGGTTGGTTCTGACCGGGAGCGGGCTATTCCTGCAGATGGCAGCAGAACCACCAGGAGGCGCCAGAGAGGCTGGATTTTATGTCTCATATTTTACTGCCAGGACATCAGGGACAGTTTTATCAAATACGTAAGGAGACATTTCTGCTAGCTGCAGCTTTAAAGCTGGTCATCCTGTTCAGAAACACTTTCTGTAATCCTGGGTGAAATCCTTCCATCCTGAAACTAGTCAATAAGTTATGTATTCAGAAAAAGGAGGTTAAAATCGTTTCTGTTGGGAGCTGCAGGCCTGTAAAAACTTTTTATGGGCCGAATGGCAGCGATTGGTCAGAGTTCTGGTTCTGGTCTCACCCCCTCTGTCCCTCAGGTTCTGGGGGAATCTCCTCATCCATGGTTCTCCCACATGCCGTCATTCTGACGCGCTCACCTAACGCCAGTCTGCGTGCTTGTTCCCCCTTAGTTTCCATTTGCTGTGCTTTGTTTATGTATCTGGTTAGCTTAGCGGTTAGCTTAGCGGTTAGCTTCGGTGTTAGCCGTAGCTCCGCTGCTCTCACCGTAGACTTTGAACATGGCTGAGAGTCGCTAGAAGCGAACCGTGTTCATGTTTATGAGAAGAAGAGGAAGGCCTCAGTAGAAAGAAATGAGACCAGAGAGGATTTAGGAGATTTTTCCATGTGACCCTCCTGAGGAGCAGCAGAGCAGGTAAACAGGACCTGGTGTTCTGGTCCTAAACCAGGAGAACCAGCAGCAGGAACCATTCTGGTGATCTATGCATCTTGGTGCTGCGTTTGGACCTGTAGCTCATGAGCATATGATGGGATCAAGAAGGTTCTGCTGGGTTTCAGAACATTATTCTGCTCGTTGTCCCTGCAGAGACACTGTCTCCGCTGTCCTCTCCTAGGTTTGGACTTATTTGGGTTTAAAGTCCATCAGACCTTCAGAACCAGCAGCCCCTCCTGTAGCATCAGAGCCGACTACTCTGACCCGACCAGGGTCCGAACACGGAGGATCCCAGCAGGGATCTCTCTGGAGAACTTTAGTCCAGTTAGATCCAATCTGAGGAGCACCAGAACCCCTCCTGGAGACCAGGATTCCAAGTCCGCTTCTCTGGGTTGGACCGTCTCAGCACCAGAACCCGGACCAAGTTTACTCTGGACGTTTCATCCAGCCTGCTGAGGAAAATGTACGGCTCGGTTCTGACCCGGCATGCAGCTGTCAGAACGCCTTTTAGTGATGACTGAATGAGAAGAGCTGGACGGTAATGATACCAGAACCAGGACAGAACCATAACCCATCTGATAAAACTGTAGCACAGCAGTTCTCCACATTAGAACTCCTGAGGTTCTGTCTGGTTCTGACTGGACCGCTCAGACCCGGCTGCTCTGAACAGCTCCTGGAGCACCGCTGCCACCTGCTGGTTGCCTTTCATTATTTATCACCTGGTAATTTATGCACAGCTACATCAGGGGGGACTCGGATCATCTTCCAGAACCTGCCAACAGAACCAGGAGGAAGTATTGAGTTGAGACTGAAATCATAGAATCCGCCTGATTAACCCCCCCCCCCCCCCCCATCCCCCCCCCAGTGGAAATACTGGACGTTACTGAAACTGTGAATCATATAAGACGACAAATATGGAGGAAAATGAGTCACATAAAAAACAATCAGGAAGCATAAATTCAACCACAGCTGCTTCTTTCTTCATCGTAGAGCTTTAAATAAACTTTAAATCTTCAGCTTTCATCATAAACCCTGCAGAGCATCTCTGCAGGGTTTATGATGCCTTTGAACGGAGGCTCATACTATCTCAGGCCTTGTGTGCATGAAAACGACACTGTTGACATGTTTACATGTAATAGCGTTCTAATTGCAATCTGCATTTACAGCAGCAGTATTACGGTGTAATTCCCCCACCTCGCCACTAGTGGTGCTGTGTTCTTTGAACGCAACATCCAGAACTCTGAAGTTCAGCATGAGATGGTTATGGTTCCCACAGGGGCGGGGAGAGCTAAGTGACCGGCTCTTCTACTGCTCCGCCGTAGCGTGACAGGAGGCGGGGCTTAGAGGAGGCGGGGCTTAGAGGAGGCGGGGCTTAGAGGAGGCGGGGCTTAGACTGATCTCTGAACGGATCGTAGCCCCTCAGCGTCTCACGGTCATTACCTGAGAACAGGGCGCATGCCTTTTTTCCTGCGGGCAGGCGATGAGGTCCAGGTGTTACTTAAAGTAACGTGTTATCGCCGTGGTTATATCCAGAAGGTTCTCCAGCGGTTCTCCTACCTGCTGGAGGCGGCTGCTGACCCTGATTCTGTGAGGTTCTGCTGGTTCTGTAACCCGGTTCCGTCTGCTTCCTCCTGCAGTACTCGTCCGCCGGCTGCCTGCTGTCGCTGCACCACAGCGAGAAGCCCGAACACGAGGAGGTGTGCGAGTTCCGGCCCTACACCTGTCCCTGTCCCGGCGCCACCTGCAAGTGGGCCGGCCCGCTGGAGGCCGTCATGCCTCACCTGATGCACGCGCACAAGTCCATCACCACGCTGCAGGTCAGAACCGCCACGCGGGTCAGAACCGGCACGCGGGTCAGAACCAGAACCCGTGGGTTAGGCAGGTGCGCTGGCTAACTTTCCCCGCTCCCGGTCTGCAGGGGGAGGACATCGTGTTCCTGGCGACGGACATCAACCTGCCCGGCGCCGTGGACTGGGTCATGATGCAGTCGTGCTTCAGCCACCACTTCATGCTGGTTCTGGAGAAGCAGGAGAAGTACGAGGGCCACCAGCAGTTCTTCGCCGTGGTGCTGCTCATCGGCACCAGGAAGCAGGCGGAGAACTTCGCCTACCGCCTGGAGCTGAACGGGAACCGGCGCCGCCTCACCTGGGAGGCCACGCCCCGCTCCATCCACGACGGCGTGGCCGCCGCCATCATGAACAGCGACTGCCTGGTGTTCGACACGTCCATCGCTCACCTGTTCGCCGACAACGGCAACCTGGGCATCAACGTCACCATCTCCATGTGCTGAGGACCGGACCGGGCCGGACCGGACCGGGCCGGACCGGACCGGGCCGGACCGGGCCGCCATGCTCCGCCTGGAGCTCAGGACTCTGCTGTCAGAACCCTGCAGAACCTCAGCAGACACTAAAACTGGAAGAGGAAGGTCCGCTGACCCGTCTGTAACGGTTCTGAGAAAAAAATAAAAATGTTTAGAAAAGTTCTCCAGCTGTCCTGTTGGAGACTCTGGTTCTGGTTCTGATCCACAGATCAGAACCTTTTCCAGCCCTGCAGTCTGAGCTGGGTTAAAGCCAGCAGTCCACGCCTCGGTTCTGTTGGGGAACCGGTCCTGCTGGAGTATCCGGTTCTCCCGGGTTTGGTTCTTTACAGCCGACAGAACTCTGGTGATCCGAACACTCGTCACGGTTCTTCTCCTTCAGAACCTCCTGGTTCTCCAAGGAGAGGCTCCTCAGAGCAGGGGGCGACACCGGGACCACCATTAAATCAGAACCGAAGGGTTCTGGTGGTACCGTTTCCCTTCCTGCTCCAGCCCAGGTCCAAAGAAAAAGCTCCAGGAGATCCCAGCATGTGGCACCAGGAACAGGAAGAACGCATGGGGACGACGGTTCTGATGGTTCTGTTCTGATGGTTCTGTTCTGATGATGGACCGGCCCGGTGCCGTCACATGACCAGGTGTCCTGTGACTGGAGAGCCTGGATTGGATCTGTGACCTGGTGTTTATGAAAATAAAAATTATTCTGTTGTCGAGCGTTTCTCATTCACCAGCCGAACCGGAACCGGACTTCTGGACCGGACTTCTGGACCTTCAGGTAAACCCAGACAGAAGGTTGCTGGTTCACATCCCAGGTGAGGCGTGATCTGTCCGGCCACAGGAACCTTTTTCTACTGCTGACGTCTTCCTGCGGTGCTGATCAGAGGACAGGCAGAACCGGGCCCAGGTTACCGCTGACCCGTTTAGAACCACGGAGACGGACCGGATCAACCCGGACGCTCCTCACCGCTGTAGCAGGACGTGATCTCAGCCTCGCTCCCTGACCCAAACTGAAGCTCAGGACTCTGATGATGTTTAAATCAGTTTCTGTGAACACAGAAGAAACATTTTCCCCTTTTGTTTCAAACTTCCTGCTGAGGCTAGCATAGCATCATTAGCATGCTAGCTATTAGCTTTACAATAAATAATAAAAGTTTATGTTCAGGCTGATGGTCAAAGCACTTTGTTGGACAAACTTTTCACTTTTATTTCCATTTTCTGATCAGCGCACACAGCCGGACCTCAGAACCACTCAGGACCCGCAGAACTCGCCAGAGGAGCGGCCATTTTCTTCATTTCACTTAAATATAATCACCAATAACTTTTATACAGAAAATAACTGATTTCTTGTGTTTCCATAAGGAATATAAGCATCATGTGATCAAACTGGCATTCAACTATTCTATCGGACCAAAGTCAAACAATTATTCCTCATAAAGCAGAAGAAAATATGGACTGTTGCCGTTTTTGGGTGTTTCTGTGCTTAGAGTGTAGAGGAGATAACATCAGATGCTAAATGTTAGCAATGCTAATTATTAATTTCATTGCAACGTACGGACATTCTCTGCATTGAACCCGTCCCTCAGGCGGCAGCGAGCTGCCACTGGGTGGCGCCGGAGAGCTTTCTGGGGCAAAGAGTCTTGCTCAAGGACCCAGTGTGGCAGTCTGTGGGATTCAAACCCAGAACCTGGCAGTCTGCTCTCCGTCTAGGCCACCAGAACAGGTTCCCTTATAAATGCAGAGAACCCAGAGAGATGCTAACAGCGTTAGCCTGGGCGCGGTTCCTGGGTCCAAATACGGACTTCCTGTTGATTTAGTTTCCTGTTTGTTTAAGCACGCTTCGTTCTGATTGGCCAGTTTCCCCAAGTCTACAGAAAAACGTGTGAAAATGTTATTTTTGGGGGAAAGGTTGCTCTTTCTAGGATTTTGCAAATAAAAAGAATCTGATGTTTAATGATTGGCTGTTGTTGCTTGTGTTGGACCTCAGAAACGGTTCTGACGCTGATGTTCTGCCCGGATGCAGGAGGTCGTCTGGAGAACGGCGCCGCTGCTGCTGAGGCCTCCGTCACATGATGCAGCAGGAAATGGAGCGGGTTCTGTTGGTACGATGGCTCTACTCCCCCCACAAAGAAACTTATCAGTATTATTGGGACAAATGTGACTTTTAATGACTTATACAACAAATTGATGCATTTTCCTTTAAAGAACGTTCTTGATTGCAGCAGAAACAAAGCCAGTCCTGTTTGGACCTCATAGTTCAGCCATCTTTGCCAACAGAACCATCATTTAAACAGAAAGCCGTCACCAGTCAGAACCTTTTTACTCTCTCAGCATGTCGTGCAGCGACAGCTACGGCCACCAGGGGCAGCGATGAGCTGACCCAGGCGTACAGACAGGAAGTGACGTTTCACAGAAAATGTCCTCATGTTTGACGGATCATCTTCATCGTCGCTCTGCCTCTCGTCTCCCGGCGTCTCGTCTTCGTCCGTCGTCTCGCTCCGTCTCTCTCCGTCTGTCCTCTCTTCTTCTGTCTCCCTCTCTCTCCCTGTCGTCTTCATCCCTCCGCCTCTCGTTGACTCTCCTCCTGTCTTCCTCTCTGTCCCTTCCTCTCCACCTCTCCTCTTCCTCACCTCTTCCTCTGTCCGTGGCCCTCTGTCCGTTCTGTGCTCCGCCGGACGGCGCCCCCTGCTGGCTGTACTTGTCATAGGCAGCGTCCTGTTTCTCCTCTTTGACTCTGACGCCTGCAGGAGGATGACGAGGAGACGAATCCGGCGAGGAAGAGGACTCTCTGCTCTTTTTCTTCTTCTTCTTCTTCTCTTTCTTCTTCTTCTTCTCCTTCTTGTCTGAGATGGAAAACAAGAGAAGAAGAGATTAAAATCGGTCTGGACTCGGAGCAGGAGGCTTTCTGACAGCAGGAAGTGACCTCACCTTTCTTGGCCTTCTTCACAGGTACGGCATCCTGCTCCTCTTCCTCAGAGAGGCCGGCAGCAGCAGGATCTTTAGGAGCACAGCCGTCCTCTCTGAGACGTTTGGTCACGTCGTCGATGTCCTCGTGGTCTTTGGGAGGACGGTAGTTCTTAACGTGATCCACGCGGATGGTCCGGCCTTTGATCTGCAACCACAGGTCAGAGGTCAGCTGCTGCAGCCGCTCTGCTCTGATTGGACGGTTCCTGTCTGCAGCTCTTTAACCGCGCGCTCACCTTGATGCCGTTGAAGTTGTCCACAGCCAGGATGGTGCTCCTCTGGTCCTCGTAGCAGAGGAAGCAGAAGCCTTTGGACTTGCCGGTCTTCTTGTCTCGCACCAGGTTGATGTTGACGATCTCTCCGTACCTGAAGGGGGGGGGGGGGAACATTTAGCGCCGTGCTCACAGCGCCTCTGGGCTGAAGGAGTGTGGAGGACTTACTGAGAGAAGACGCAGATCAGGTCCCCCTCGGTGAGCTCGTATGGAAACCCTCCTGCAGGAACCAACCAGCATTCAGACACTTCTCCACCGTTCCTCAGACCGCGTGGTGACGGTGGAACGTAATCCAGGGATTTACCGCCGCTCAGCGTTAGTCTGACACAAGCCCATTAATCTGCTCTGATGTCGGGTTTAGCTCCTCTACTTTCATTCTAAACCCGCAGGAAAAGTCTCTGAATCAGCTTTTAAATCTGTGACATCATTTCCTGTCTGCAGGTTTGAACTGGGACCGCTTCGTCTAGAAATGTCGGATCAACAGGAACAAATTAAAACGGCTAAAATTCAAACTACCGGCACAAATGATCTGTTAACGTCTAACTGAGGATTTTTCTCTATCGTCTTTTTTTAACCATTTCATTCTCCATGAAATTAAATTCTGATTACTTTTTTAATCTCTGTAATTATTTCTGTAACAGTTTCTCTGGTGTTTATAGTCAAGATATAAATGATATTTAGAAGTGAAGCCAGAAAACGTTCACATGACGATTAACTGAAGATGAATTTAATTGAAGGGTTTAGCATCTTATTCGCCTTGTTTCAGGCGTTTCTGTAACGATTCAGGACTTGATGTTGCTATAGCAACAGGACAGCGTGTCTAACGCAGGCTCACCAACAAAGATCCAGGCGCTGTCCTTGTACTCGCTGTGCCAGGAAACGGTCTCCTTGATGCCGAGGTCGGCCTCGCGCTCGTTCAGCTCGTTGATCAGCTTCACTTTGGTCAGCGGACTGCAGACAGAGAACAACGCTGCAGCTCTGATTCCACACACAGCTGACTAACGCCACATCCTACACGCTTTATTTTAGCAGTGGAGTTATTTAAAACTGTGTCACAACCCCATAGCTCAGAAACGCAGCCTTTATATCAGACGCTGCAGCAGTTGTGCAGCCAAACGCCACGGCGTTCTGAGGTCAGGTCACTGCGGTGAGCCCCAGCCGCTCATGTAGCTTTTAGATATCTACAGGTCTGAGTGAGTCCTTGTTACATCTTCAGATCAGGGCTCAGATTAACCTGAACTGTTTTCATCCAACAAAGAGGGACTTAACAGGAAACATTTGAGATCCACTCACCTGATCTAATTAAACTAAACATGGCAGCCATACTGGTCCAGAACTGTTCAGAGTGAAGGAGGTGAATAAGTGATGAAGCTGTGTGTGAATCAAATTCTGGGAATTATTTTAGTGACAAAATTGACTCCTTTCATATTTATTCCTCTCTTTGGAGACGGATCGGCTCTCCTCTCTGCATGCCTGGCTGTCAGGAGGAGGCAGCAGTGGTGTGCCTGTGAGACAACGCTGAGGGCAGAGGGAACTCTGGGGGAAACTATCGCTGCACCAACTGGTCTGTAAACACAGAAAATGCCTCCAGACCTGTTGTTACTCGCTTTTTGAAGGAAAGAGGCGTCTGAAAAGTCGCTAAATGTAGCAACAAATTGGCTAAATGGGCAACAGGGGCCTGTCCTCACTGGTTTTCCTTCCCTACTGAAAGCTTCTGCTAGCAGCCAGACAGGAAGGAGCAGGCAGAGGTGGCTTTAAAGGTAAATTGTGATATATAATAATTATATTTAAATTCATTTCAAACTGTATTTATGGTTAGAGTTAGAAATGAGGCCCCCGTGAAGGTCAGGCCTAGAAACGGTCCTGCAGTGGGTTAAAACACGGAATAAATGAGCCTGAACAGGTCAGCAGCGCTTTGCTTTACATGAGACGATTCAAAGAAAACGGCCGAGATAAATAAAGCATTAGGAGCTGAAAACTGTCCAAAATAAAAACTATTTGCTTTACTTTATGCCCCGATTGCAACAACAGCACGAGACTGTGTCTCTGGGTGCATTAGTTTGGGTTTACTCAGGTTTATGAGCCCGTTAACGACAAAGAAACGTTGAAGTGCTCAGATTCTGAATAAGATCCGGTGAGGAGGTGAACAGCGGCTGCTTCCGGTAACGGTCGCTGCTGCTGGTCGGTAACAAACGGCAGGAAATAACCAGCAGTTCACCTGCTTACAGCCATCAGAAAACAGACAAAATGAAGGACAAAAAAAACACTTACTTCATGGTTTAATGTCGATGAGCAGCGGTGTAGCCGGAAACAGTCTACGTGCTGACAGGAACAACTTCCGGTGGAGCACCGAGCTGCCGCCTAGCGTTCACATTAATAATTAACGGCTGTTATCAAGACACAGCTACTGTTTGTCATCTAAGGGTTTAAAATTAAAAGAGTATAATATCTACATTTAAATCAGGATTTATGTAGCTTGTAAGTTTTATTGTAGCCTGAAAAAATGAGCGGTTATACTCCCCGCCTTTAGGTGGCGCTGTGAAGCTAGCAGCTAGCTGTTGACCCGGTCTAAAGTCACTGACTGAGCCGCTTAATAACTATTACTTACTTCTTATTACACATTTAATGTTTTCAACAAAGGGTTTATATCAATGTTTGACTGTTTAGTGTGACGTGGAGTCATGAGAATCTGTTTAACGACGATATATTTTGGTTTAAATGCAGCTCCAATATTGGCTGGTCTATTAGCTGAAGCAAATTAAATGTTCGGGATTTGAACCTTTAACCGAGCTGTTCCTGGTGAGTAAACCCCTTTAGATTTATGCCTTAAACCTGAATTCATGTGTTAATTTAAAGCTTCCGGCCAGGTTATGACCGTGTGGATGCTGAGGCTGCACATTAACTGAGGATCACCTGTTTCTCCATCATAGACCAGGTGCAGGTGAGAACTACGTCATAAACGGATCTAAAGCTGCTTTTTAAAGTTCTGGTGTCAAAACCATCATCGTTCCTGCAGTTTACAGTCCTTATACTGAGAGTTTAGGGATGTTTAGTCCTTTATTATTATAGCTGCAGCTTATGTCTGATCCAAAGTCAGGCTGTGGTTCTGGTTCTGGTTCTGGTTCACCTCTTATGTGACGGAACGTTCTCTGACTTCAGCTCTAAGGTAGTTTAATAAACATTTAGGATGAGACAGCCTGACTGATTTAAATCTGCTGCCAGTCTGTAAACAGCAGAATGGATGGTACTCAGCACATTTACTCATGTTTACTGATTAAAAGCACGTTACAGATAAATAATTGTATTATTGTTGCAGCAGTAGAAAGGATTGATGCTTTCCTGCTTTTAACCCAGAGCATTTTATCCCTTTAAGTTTTGAAGGTGTGTGTAAATATCATGGCGCCATGGTTAGTGCAGTGAGAAGGTCCCAGCGGATTAAAAAGCAGACGGACTCTAAAGAACTGGGTCTGATCTGATGTGGTGTTTTCATCTAGTTCTGGTCCAAAGTGGCGGAGCTTTCAGGAAGAAACAGGAACACAGCCGTAATCTAATCTGACCAATCAGGCAGAACCAGCCTAGTCCAGGTCTGGCATGAAGGGTCGGGTCCCGGGGTTGGAGCCGCTGGCCGGGATTTTCTTCCTGAAACAAAGAAGAAGAGACTGAAAGTGAAAATCAGAGGCAGCGCATTGTTAGAGCTGAAGCACCAGAGCATGCAGGCTGTTAGTGGCCGCTAGGGGGCGCTGTGGTTCACTGATTTAGTGGCCGCTAGGGGGCGCTGTGGTTCACTGATTTAGTGGCCGCTAGGGGGCGCTGTGGTTCACTGATTTAGTGGCCGCTAGGGGGCGCTGTGGTTCACTGATGCTAACTGCTGATAAACTCCTGTGTGTCTCAGGGCGATGATGAGGATCTCTCAGCTCTTCATCTTGTCCTCCAAAGGAGACCACCTGATCTACAAAGACTGTATCCTTCTGATCGTAATTAACATTCATCCACGTCAGCCAATCAGAGCCCAGCCAGACTCTGATTGGCTGGACTCTGATTGGCTGATACGCCCACCACCTTCTGTGTTTAAAAGTTGACTGTGAGCCCACTCAGACCGCGGAGAGGCAGGAAGTGATGTCGTCAACGTTTTCTATGAGAAGGTCACGGCGCTGACGGGCGACCAGCCCCCGGTTGTCATGGTAACGCCGCCATCGTGCATTAACTCTGATAATCTCTGACTCCTAATCGTCCATCGGCCGTTTCTCCCCGCAGAGCCACAGAGATCTGCACTTTGTCCACGTCAGGCAGGGAGGACTCTACTGGGTCGCCACGACGACGGAGGACTCGTCTCCGTTCGCCATCATCGAGTTCCTGAACAGGTGCGTAGCTTGTCCTCCGGCTGCCGGCCCTCGGTGAACACCTGGTGATGCTGAGGGCCTCCAGCCGACGTGTGGACCCGTTACAGGCTGAGCGCGCTGGTCAGAGATTACTGCGGCAGCCTGTCGGAGAAGGCCGTCCAGATGAACTTCGCTCTGATCTACGAGCTGCTGGACGAGGTGCTGGTGAGTCTCTGACCACCGGGGGGCGCCAGCAGGCATCCTCTGTGATGCGGCTGAAGGCATTAGACGTCTGCTTCTGCTTCAGGACTACGGATACATCCAGACCACGTCCTCAGACGTCCTGAAGAACTTCATCCAGACAGAAGCCGTGTCCTCCAGACCGTTCAGCCTGTTTGACCTCAGCAACGTGGGGCTGGTACGGTTCCCCGCTGACCTTTGACCCCTGATCTCAGGTTAGACCGCCCGCTCTGAGTTAGGATCACTTCCTGCAGCTTCTCCAGCGGGACGGGTTGGTTCCCCGCTGGAGAAGCTGCTGAGGACCAGAGGTGATCCAGACACAAACAGCTTAGAATAAATGAAGCAAAGCTGCCCGTCAGCAGAAGTTCTGTTGTTCAGGTCCAAACGTCCAGGTGTCTCCAGGTGAAGCTGCCTCAGGTAACTGCTGCCGTCCCCGGTACCACGACCCGGCTTCACTCTTCTTCTTCTTTTCCTGTGTTGCAGTTTGGAGCAGAAACTCAGCAGAGCAAAGTCGCTCCGAGTTCTGCAGCCACCAGACCCATCCAGTCCAGCAGAGACCAGGTGACCCACACAGAACCGAGTCGTGAACCGGGTCGTGAACCGGGTCGTGAACTGGGTCGTGTTTGTCCAATCGGTGGCTCTGGATCCCAGCCGGGTCGGAGCCGGACTCCAGGTTCTGTTAATGAGACGGGTCTGTTGTTGTTCTCCAGGGGGGGAAGAGCGAGATATTTGTGGACGTGATTGAGAGGATGTCGGTCGTCATCGGGTCCAACGTGAGTCGGAACCACTGAAAAGTTCTGAACCGGGTCGAAACCTGCTGGCTTTATACGTTCCAAGATAAGAACCAGAACAGACGCAGGAAACGGGTCTAAGTTCTGATCAGTAAACCGTTTATCTGCATCAGAACCGGCTGAGGTTCTGGTTCTGATGTGCAGAACTCATGGTGTGTTCTGACCCGCAGGGAGTTCTGCTGAAGGCCGACATTGAAGGAGAGATCCGAGTCAAGTGCTACATGCCGAGCTGCTCAGGTGAGACGGAAACGGGCCGTTCAGAACCGGCTAGGGAGGGAGGGAGGGAGTGAGGGAGGAAGGAGGCTAGGGAGGAAGGAAGGAAGGGAGGGAGGGAGGGAGGGAGGAAGGAGGCTAGGGAGGGAGGGAGGGAGGGAGGGAGGAAGCTAGTGAGGGAGGAAGCTAGTGAGGAAGGAAGCTAGGGAGGAAGGAGGCTAGTGAGGGAGGAAGCTAGGGAGGAAGGAAGGGAGGGAGGGAGGAGGCTAGGGAGGAAGGAAGCTAGGGAGTAAGGAAGCTAGGGAGGAAGGAAGCTAGTGAGGAAGGAAGCTAGGGGGGAAGGAAGGGAGGGAGGGAGGAGGCTAGGGAGGAAGGAAGGGAGGGAGGGAGGGAGGAAGCTAGGGAGGAAGGAAGGAAGGAAGGGAGGGAGGAGGCTAGGGAGGGAGGAAGCTAGGGAGGAAGGAAGGAAGGAAGGGAGGAATGGAGGGAGGAGTCTAGGGAGGGAGGAAGCTAGGGAGGAAGGAAGGAAGGAAGGGAGGGAGGGAGGAGGCTAGGGAGGGAGGAAGGAAGCTAGGGAGGAAGGAAGGAAGCTAGGGAGGAAGGAAGGGAGGGAGGGAGGAAGGGAGGGAGGAGGCTAGGGAGGGAGGAAGGAAGGGAGAAAGGAAGCTAGGGAGGAAGGGAGGGAGGAGGCTAGGGAGGGAAGAAGGAAGGGAGGGAGGGAGGAGGCTAGGGAGGAAGGAAGCTAGGGAGGAAGGAAGCTAGTGAGGAAGGAAGCTAGGGGGGAAGGAAGGGAGGGAGGGAGGGAGGAGGCTAGGGAGGAAGGAAGGGAGGGAGGGAGGGAGGGAGGGAGGAAGGAGGCTAGGGAGGGAGGGAGGGAGGGAGGGAGGAAGCTAGTGAGGGAGGAAGCTAGTGAGGAAGGAAGCTAGGGAGGAAGGAGGCTAGTGAGGGAGGAAGCTAGGGAGGAAGGAAGGGAGGGAGGGAGGAGGCTAGGGAGGAAGGAAGCTAGGGAGTAAGGAAGCTAGGGAGGAAGGAAGCTAGTGAGGAAGGAAGCTAGGGGGGAAGGAAGGGAGGGAGGGAGGAGGCTAGGGAGGAAGGAAGGGAGGGAGGGAGGGAGGAAGCTAGGGAGGAAGGAAGGAAGGAAGGGAGAGGAGGAGGCTAGGGAGGGAGGAAGCTAGGGAGGAAGGAAGGAAGGAAGGGAGGAAGGGAGGGAGGAGGCTAGGGAGGGAGGAAGCTAGGGAGAGGAAGGAAGGAAGGAAGGGAGGGAGGGAGGAGGCTAGGGAGGGAGGAAGGAAGCTAGGGAGGAAGGAAGGGAAGCTAGGGAGGAAGGAAGGAGGGAGGGGAGGAAGGGAGGGAGGAGGCTAGGGAGGGAGGAAGGAAGGGAGAAAGGAAGCTAGGGCAGGAAGGGAGGGAGGAGGCTAGGGAGGGAAGAAGGAAGGGAGGGAGGGAGAGGCTAGGGAGGAAGGAAGTAGGGAGGAAGGAAGCTAGTGAGGAAGGAAGCTAGGGGGAGGGAAGGAAGGGAGGGAGGGAGGGAGGAGGCTAGGGAGGCAGGAAGGCGGAGGGAGGAAGGAGAGTAGGGGGGACGTGAAAGGGAGCGAGGGAGGAGGAGGCTAGGGAGGAGGCTAGGGAGGGAGGAAGCTAGGGAGGAAGGAAGGAAGGAAGGGAGGAAGGGAGGGAGGAGGCTAGGGAGGAAGGAAGGAAGGGAGGAAGGGAGGGAGGAGGCTAGGGAGGGAGGAAGCTAGGGAGGAAGGAAGGAAGGAAGGGAGGAAGGGAGGGAGGAGGCTAGGGAGGGAGGAAGCTAGGGAGGAAGGAAGGAAGGAAGGAAGGGAGGGAGGGAGGAGGCTAGGGAGGGAGGAAGGAAGCTAGGGAGGAAGGAAGGAAGCTAGGGAGGAAGGAAGGAAGCTAGGGAGGAAGGAAGGGAGGGAGGGAGGAAGGGAGGGAGGGAGGAAGGGAGGGAGGAGGCTAGGGAGGGAGGAAGGAAGGGAGAAAGGAAGCTAGGGAGGAAGGGAGGGAGGAGGCTAGGGAGGGAGGAAGGGAGGGAGGAGGCTAGGGAGGGAAGAAGGAAGGGAGGGAGGGAGGAGGCTAGGGAGGGAGGAAGCTAGGGGGGAGGAAGGGAGGGAGGAAGGAAGCTAGGGAGGAAGGGAGGGAGGGAGGAGGCTAGGGAGGGAGGAAGGGAGGGAGGAAGGAAGCTAGGGAGGAAGGAAGCTAGGGAGGAAGAGAGGGAGGGAGGAGGCTAGGGAGGAAGGGAGGGATGGAGGAGGCTAGGGAGGGAGGAAGCTAGTGAGGGAGGAAGCTAGGAAGTAAGGAAGGGAGGGAGGAAGCTAGGGAGGGAGGAGGCTAGTGAGGAAGCTACTGAGGAAGGAAGCTAGGGAGGAAGGAAGGGAGGGAGGAGGCTAGGGAGGGAGGAAGGGAGGGAGGAAGGAAGCTAGGGAGGGAGGAAGCTACTGAGGAAGGAAGCTAGGGAGGGAGGAAGGGAGGGAGGGAGGAGGCTAGGGAGGAAGTAAGGGAGGAAGCTAGGGAGGGAGGAAGCTAGGAGAGAGGAAGCTAGGGAGGGAGGGAGGAATCTAGTGAGGAAGGAATCCAGCGAGGAAGCTGCAGTCTCTAAGCCGCTCCCTGTCGCCCTCAGAAGTGAGGATGGGTCTGAACGAGGAGCTCAGCGTGGGGAGGTCCCAGCTCCGAGGTGAGCCTCCTGGTTCTGGTTCTGGTTCTGGTTCTGGTTCTGGTTCTGCTCCGCCTCCCGCTGACTCTCTGATCCTCTTCAGGCTACGGCGCCGCCGTCCGGCTCCACGAGTGCAGCTTCCATCAGGCGGTCCAGCTGCACGAGTTCCACAGCCACCGCATCCTGCGGCTGTGTCCCAGCCAGGGAGAGGTGCCGGAACCGCCGACCCGACCCGACCCGACCCGACCCGACCCGGTCTGCTCCTCTTCCTCCTCGCCCCCCCGCTGACTCCTCCTCCTCTCTTCCAGCAAACGGTGATGCAGTACCAGCTGAGCGACGACCTGCCCTCAGCGCCTCCCTTCCGCCTCTTCCCCACCATCGAGAGGGACTCTGCAGGAAGGTAAGCCGCTACCTGGTCCCGCTCCTCAGAACCGGGCGGAGCCAAGCAGTGGTTCTGACGGGTCTCAGGAGGCCCATCAGAACCTCCATCAGGCCACAGAACGCCTGGTTCCACCACCCTTTACACGTGTCCCCGCACGCCTCAATCTACCCGCTAAACCACCTCCCCTGCCGTCCAATCACAGGCCGCGCCCAGAACGTCCACTGGGTCAGGACTCCGCCCACAGAGGAGGAGGTCACCATCAGTATAGAGCAGTGAAGAAGGAGGTAGGAGAAGGAGTTAGGAGGCAGGAGTTAGGAGTTAGGAGGCAGGAGAAGGAGCCTGAAGGCTTCCTCTCACACCTCCTTCAGCACGTAAAGCTCAATCCTCTCACTTACCGGCGCTAAGGAGCTACAGGGTATCCCACAATCCTTTGCAGGACATGACCCACCAGACCAGCCTCCTCAACTAAAACCTCCGTAGAGCAGAGAGCGTCTCTCTGTAGCTCGTCTCTGACTCCATCCTCCATGTTTCCATCAGAGTTAAAGTCTGGAATCAGCTCAGCAGCTGAAGCTCCTTTCCTCCCTGATGGAGTTCTGCTGACACAGGAAAGGAGTTAGGAGATAGGAGTTAGGATTTAGAAGCTAGGAGGCAGGAGATAGGAGTTAGGATTTAGAAGCTAGGAGGCAGGAGATAGGAGTTAGGAGCTAGGAGTTAGGAGATAGGAGTTAGGAACTAGGAGATAGGAGGCAGGAGATAGGAGTTAGGAGCTGTATTTCAGGGTATTGGGATGCAGCCCAGCTCAGGTGTGTTCCAGCTGAGATGGAGGAGACCGTTCCTCCAGGACTGCAGGCTGCATGACAGACCTTTGACCAGCAGGGGGCAGCATCACCCGTCATAGAGCCAACCAGGCTGGGTTCTTCATGTAAACAGAGGAACATGGAGGTTTAGCGGACCACCAGGATGCTCCAGGTGGTGAAAGGTTCTGCTAGAGAAGCTCCACCACACCCTGTTACAGGGCTGCAGCTGTGGTTCTGGTACCAGGTCCACAGAACCAGGCTGGGTTTCAGGCTGCAGCCTGGTTCTGGTACCAGGTACTGCAGGATTCCAGTGAGGAGGTTCTCCTAATGCCGCTGTCGTTGTTCTCTGCAGGCTGCTGATGTACATGAAGCTGCGCTGTGACCTGCCACCAAAGAGGTGAGTGGTTCCGTCAGCCTGGAGGCAGAACCACCTGTGGACCGGGGCGGGTGGAGCTGCAGCAGGTGTGGTTCCAGGTGTGGTTCCAGGTGTGGTTCCAGGTGTGGTTCCTGTGAGCCGCAGCCGGCCGGTTCTACCCCTCCTTCATCTGCTGCAGACATGTTCAGGGCTGGAGCTCCATGTAGACGTTCCTGCTGACAGCTTCACCTGCCTGGAGCTTCCAGGTGTTTGCATGTGACAACGTTCAGGAGGAGATGATCCACGCTGCTGACGATGTCAAAGACATGATTTAAAAAGCTGGGGTTGACCTGCATTCACACGCAGCAGAAGCTGTGAAGCATGCTGGTAAAACAAGATGGCCGCCCTGCTGCAGTGAACATGACGCTGTAAATGTTTGCTGTGGTTTCACACAGTCACAGTTTCACCGCTGGAGGGGAAGTCAACTTTAGCAGAACTTCATGAATAAATTCATGTGGTGACCAGTTTCCTCTTAGCCATCATTAGCAGCATGTTGTCCTGCAGCTCAGTGGCTGAATCCTCTAAAAGTAAACTTAGTGAATTTTAAATTTGCCTAAAGTGATAAACGTGTTTTAGGCTGCAGGGCCTCGCAGACCCGACTCTTCCTCCACTTCCTCCTGCAGCTCATTTGCTCATGCAAATCAGCGGAGCCATCCCATTGGTCCACAAGGGCTCCATGCTGCGGCGCCGTGGCAACCTGTCCCGGCTGGGCTGGTTGCTAGGAGACGGCTGCGGTGTGAATGCGGGCCGGAACCTGCAGAACCTGCAGAACCCCGGGGTCCGGCCCGCGTTCACACGCCCGGCTCCTCCTCCACGTCCAGAACCACCTTCAGGCCTCAGAACCTCAGCGTGGTCCGTTTGGATCGTAGCCGTGTTACGCAATCAGACTGGACCCACCCAGAACCCTTCAGGTTCTCCAGAACCCTGATCAGAACTGAGAGCAGAACTCAGAGTGGGAAGAAGAAGCACCTGAGCTGAGAAGCAGCAGCAAAGAACCTGAGAGACTGAGGGAGGTTCTGGATGTGGTCCAGTTAGAACGGAGGTCAGCTGACCAGATGATGATGATGATGATGATGGTGATGATGAGGAAGTTAAATGTGATGAAGATGAACAATGGACAATGCACCTTATGTTGTAATGTTGCCTCATTCCACCTGGAATCCCATTCCTCTGTCATCAGCTGCAGATAACTTTATTGTCCGTGTGTTGGTCCGCAGGGACAATAAAGTTATCTGACTCTCAGTCAGATAACTTTATTGTCCGTGTGTTCGTCCACAGGGACAATAAAGTTTTCTGACTCTCAGTCAGATAACTTTATTGTCCGTGTGTTCGTCCACAGGGACAATAAAGTTATCTGACTCTCAGTCAGATAACTTTATTGTCCGTGTGTTCGTCCACAGGGACAATAAAGTTTTCTGACTCTCAGTCAGATAACTTTATTGTCCGTCTGTTGGTACGCAGGGACAATAAAGTTTTGTGACTGATCACATCCTGTCTTGCAGCGCCGCCGTCAGCGTCAGCGCCTCCATCCCGGTTCCTAGAGGCTCGGTCAGGTGAGTTCTTGTTTGTTATGGAAATCATCTGCAGCTCATTTGACTCCTGCCTGCGGCCCGGACAGGTTCTGGTACCGGGCCCGGTCCGCTCCACCCAGCAGCAGGAAGCTGGCATTTGCTTAGCAAAGTGGGATGGAAATAAAAAACCACGTGGCTGCTGCCAGAACCCGGTTCTTCTGGTTCTGGTTCCACAAACGGGCTCATGCAGAACCAGCAGGTCCAAACTGAATGAGCTGCTTGTAAAGTTAGGCAGTCTGGGTCGGACAGAACCACAGCAGAGTCCAGCAAGAACAGAACCAGGAGCTCCTCTGGCTGGTTCTGGGCTGGTTCTGGGCCGGTAGAACCTGGATCAGAACTCTCTGCCGTCTGTGGCTGTGACTTTGTTCTGGTTTGATCCTTCATGGTTCTTCCGGGTCAGGACCAGGTTCCACCGGGTCAGGACCAGGTTCTTCCGGGTCAGGACCGGGTTCTTCCGGGTCAGGTGTTTACATGGATCCCTGCATTGAAAGGTCTGAGAGCTCTGGTTCTGATCGGGAACAGAACCTCTGGTTCTGATCGGGAACAGAACCAGAGGTTCTGATCAGGAACAGAACCAGAGGTTCTGCTGCTACACCCAAAGGTGTGTGGAGAAGAGCTGCTGGCCCAGAAAGTCACGGTTCCTGACTAGAACCTGTAAAGAACCTCATTATTTATGCAACAGCTGCTGGGATTCTGCTGTATTTGCTGATCCAGAACCCCAGACGGGTTTTCTGGGTTCAGTACCAGAACCGGGCTGCTCTAACTGGGTTCAGTACCAGAACCCAGACCAGCGTGTTATTGTAAATGCCCGGTCTGATGGAACCGAGCGGGTTCTCCAGCAGCAAACATCTCTCCTTCTCTGGGCAGAACCGAACCTGGTGGGTTCTGCTGGTACTTTTTGTTTTCTTTGGCACCAGAACCAGGTTCAGCCCGTCTCCAGAGACGGGTCCAAAGGAACCGGTGGGATCCGCCTGCTGTGGACCTCATCAGCTGCGGTCCTTTGACCAGAACCCGGCAGAACCCTTACAGCAGCCATGGTTCTGAGGTGGAGGTGTTGGAACGTGAGATGGACCGGCGGGTCAAGGTTCTGAGGAGCAGCAGAACCCTTGACCCGCTCAGCATCTGGACTCAGAACTAACCTCTGTGTTCCTTCAGTCTGTCGCAGGAGCTCAGCAGTCCGGATCAGAACGCCGAGCTGATTCTGCAGAACCGAGCCGTGGTCTGGAGGATCCCTCGGTTCTCCGGAGGAACCCAGCTCTCCGCCCTCTTCAAGGTGAGGTTCTGTTCGTTCTACATGCGGGTATCGGACCCAGAACCTGTTGGTCCACCTGTAGATGAAGCGGGCTGCTCTAATGAAACGTCACACTGGGGGTTCTGAGGTTCTGAAGATAAACCCAGAACCTCGGTCCAGAACCTTGATCACTTGGCGTCAATGAAAAATGACGGAACCAAGTTTCCAATGTTCTCCTCCAGGATGGAACCGGGTCTCGGTCCAGTCTCTGCCGTTCCTGACATGCAGGATCCAGCCCTGACCCAACGGCTGGTTCTGTTCTGAAACCCGGTTCTGGGTGGTCCACCTGACCCAGCAGACTCTGTGGGTTCCCCCCGGCCCGTTCTGGATCTCTGATGCCAACATTCCCTGGTTCTGGTTCTGTTCTCTTAGCCTTCCTGTTACCCGGCCAGACTTCAGAACCAAAAGTTCTTCTGTTGGTTCTTTAAAAGTCACGGGTCCAACCCGGCTCCCTGATCCGGTTCTGGATCTGCCAGAGTTACTTTTTAAAACATTTGTGTTTCTTTTAGTTTTATGTCCGGTTTCCTGTGATAATCTGTGAATCTTAGAACCAGAACCAGAACCAGAACCCAGCATCAGTGAGGATCTCCTGCTCTGGCTTCAGCTGGGCGGAGTCACTGAGAGCCAATCAGCTGCTGCAGCTCGTTAAGCTCGTTACGGCCCTTATTTCCTCAGTCCTCATCGTCTGTCTGGGTCCAATGAGTTCTGGTCAGACCCGTCTGGGGAGAACACAGGTTCTGGTGGTAATTTTAGTTCTGCTGTCCCTGCTGTGATCCGGGCTGATACCGACCCGTTCTGTGTTCTGGTTCTGTTGCAGGTGGAGGTACCGGGTCTGAGCTCGGCCTCCCTGCTGGAGGTGGGTCCGGTCGGGCTGAGCTTCGAGCTTCCCAAGCTGACCGCCACGGGCCTGCAGGTCCGCTTCCTGCG
The DNA here is from genome assembly GCF_011125445.2 of Fundulus heteroclitus. Lineage (NCBI taxonomy): Eukaryota > Metazoa > Chordata > Actinopteri > Cyprinodontiformes > Fundulidae > Fundulus > Fundulus heteroclitus. Next base: position 22,444 of record NW_023397022.1, read on the forward strand.
CCTGTCGCCCGTCCAGCCCGGCCCGGCGCAGCGCTGGGTCCGATACCTCACCCACTCCGACTCCTACATCATCCGGGTCTGAACCAGAACCAGCAGAACCGGCCGGAGCCGTCCGGAACCGTCGGGCCGACCGCTGATTTGATCTCATGTTTCTCTGTGTAAATAAAGTCCAGTTGAACCCAGTAGGACTTCCTGTTTGGTGTGTTTGGACCCGAGCAGAACCAGAATGTTTTTACCGGTCCAGAAAGGTCCGGATCCCCTCAGCAGAGCCCAGACGAAGCTTCAGAAGGACAAATAAAGTTCTGTGCTGATTCATTCGGGTCGTGCTCACTGACCCGTTCCACTTCTGCTCCAGAACTTCCGCCTGCTAATGATTCACCGGCTGGCTCTGACCCGTCAGCGCCGCAGGGTCGACCCAGTTAGAGTCCGGCCCGGATCAGCGGCCCATCTTTTCCTCTGAGGGTCCCACAGGAAGGGCGGCGGCACCGGGAGGCGGTCCGGACCCGTCACAGGACAGGAAGAGCTGATAGGCTGAGCAGGAGCCGGGTCAGCGCTTCCTGCTGCAAACACTTTGGACCGGTCCGGTTCTGATGCGTCTGCTGGTTCAAAGGTCACGGCTGTGGCGCCGCTTCCTGGTCTGCACAGCAGGAGAACCTTTTGGTACCTGCTCAGTGAAAATGGCCCAGACCCAGACGGTTCTGGTACCGTGTCAGAAACCCAAACTGGTACCAGACCCAGACGGTTCTGGTACCAGTCCTGGTGAAACCGAGCCAGAACCTTCCTGGTTTTATCAGCTCCCAGGTTGGACCTTCAGGTTGTCCGGAGCGACTGACCCGCTCCACCAGAACCCAGTTCTAACCAGAACCAGCCATCAGAACTCCTGAAGTTCTCCCTGCGTCTCTGGCTTCCAGTACCTGGTCCCGTTCAGGCCTCCAACCGGGTCCAATCGGGTTTTATCTTCTCCGGTACATCGGTGTGTGGAACCGGGCCTTTCCTGTCCGGTTCTGATCATCCTGGACCAGTCGGTTCAGTCCGGTACCACAGGAACTCTGGTGTCACCGGTGGAGGGCTGATGATCCGGGTGCTGGTTCTGCAGACGGAACCGGGGAACCTTTGGGTGGACCGGGACAGTACCACCGGGTCCAAACCGGGTCGTCAACAGGACAATGAAAACAGGAAGAACCGGGTCGCTGTTCTGGTCCGGTTAAAGTCCAGACCTGAACGCTGTGGCACCGGACTGGACCAGAACACTTGTTAAGGTGTTTTCTGTAAGGAACGCGGTTCTGAAGGTTCTGCTGATGTTAATTAGCTGATGTTGACTATAAATAATAAAGCAGAACCACCAGCAGAGGCTCAGATCCCTCGTTAGATTCTGGTTCTGGAGGACCAGCCGGGCTTTCTTCTGGGCCGGGGAACCGTGGACCGGTCCTGATTGGACTCCTCCGGTTCTGCCCCTCATGGACCGGTCCGGTTTGGGAACATCTTTGCTCTCTGCAGAGGATGTTCTGTCGGTGTCTTCAGGTCCAAACTGACCGTGACGGAACCGTTGGGTCCAGCAGGACGTGGACGCAGTCAGAACCGCTGGTCCTGGTCCAAACCCGCCCCCAGCCTTCAGCACCAGAACACAGTGAGATGGTTCTGGTGCTCGGCGCCGGCCAGACTCCTGACTGGGTTTCCCGGCCGGACCCGTCCTGCTCGGTGGGACCTGAGATAAGCAGAAGGAAGTGAACCGACAACTGCTGCCTCAGCGATTCTGCTGAAATAACAAAGTGGGACAGGAAGCAGCAGCAGCACTGGCCGCAGGTCAGATGCCTCTGACTTTTATTTAGAAGACACATTTTATTTAGAAGACACATTTTATTATTTAGAAGACACATTTTATTTAGAAGACACATTTTATTATTTATAGGACACATTTTATTAACCACCATCGTGCTTCCCCTGTTTTTCTCCTAATTTATGTGATTCATTAACAATTTTTAACTTTCTCCTCAGACACCTTGGACCGAGTGTTTTTAATTTTTGATATCAGAAAAACACATTTTGGTAAAAAAAAAAAAACAAGGAACAAAGTTTGGATATTAAAATGGAATGTAATAAAAATCATTTGGCTTTATTCTTTTATTTTGGCTCTATGAACACATCGTGTTTGTGACTCTAATGCCCTTCATCTCCGGGTCTGTGGTCCTGAACCGGGTCCAGATCAGGTTCTGGTCTCGGTACTGAACCGGGTCCAGATCAGGTTCTGGTCTCGGTCCTGCTCCTCTCACATGGATCATCTGCTGAGGAACATTTCACGCTCCGTGGTGTTGGAGGACTCCGCGTTGCGCAATCTGCAGCCTGCGCAGGCGCACACGCACGCACGCACACACACACACACACACACACACACACACACACACACACACACACACACACACACACACACACACAGGGTAGTGTTTCGGAAAAGCCTCCTTCGCTGTGCCCCCCTTGAACTGGACCGGGTCCACCAGAACCTCGGGTCCGGTTCCGACCGTCCAGCCGCCGTCAAACAGCGCGCGCCGACCCCGGGTCCTCGCTAGTGCGGTTTACCGGCGCGCCCGGTCCTCACAGAGCCGCTAAGCCGGCGCTCACACACACAGCCGTTGCGGAAGCCCGGAGCACCGAGGCGGCGCTAGAAGCCATTAGCATATTAAGCAGTTCTGCTGGATGGACGGCTGAACCGAGCCTCCCGGACCGAACCAGCACCACACCGTCGGCTCAGCCTCAGTTTGCCGGGATTCTGCTGCCGTCCGCCTGCCGAGGAGATGGGGGACAAGGCGGGCACCAGGTAGGTCCGCTAGCCGCCGCTAGCCGCGGTTCTGCGGGGCTCAGCTAGCGCTAGCAGCGGCGCTGCTGGTTCTGGAGGGGCAGGCTGGCCCAGTTGGACCGGGGGGGGGGGGGGTTATTAACGGGTCTGTAGGAGGGGGGAGCCGGGTCACAGCGAACCGAGCCGTCCGGGTCCGATCGGGTCGGTTCCCCTGTGGACGGCGACGTTAGCCCAGCAGGGTGGGGTTAGCTGGTCCGCCCTGGCTCCGGTACCGGTCCGGTACCGGTCCGGTCCAAACAGGGTGACCAGAACAGCTTTATCTAACGCGGCAGGCGGGACTGGACCGGGACCGGGTTCGGTTCGTGGGTGAAAAACACGACTGCGACGTGAACGCTGGTGGGCGGAATGGACCCAGAAGTTCCGGATTCTAACGGTTCTTCCCGTTCCGCCTTTCCGGGTCCCCGCCGAACCGGTCCGGTGACAGGTTCGGCTCTTCCTGGGTCCATCTGCGGGTTCTGCGGGTTCTGCAGGTTCTGGTTCGGGTCCCAAAGGCGGGTTTAGGCCAGTAAACAGGAAGCAGGAACCTTCTGGGCTTTAAAGGCTCCTCTGGCGGTTCTGGGGAGGCCCAGAACACCCGAGCAGAACCAGGACCCGGTTCTGGTGGGCCCCGCCGTCCAGCTTCAGAACCTGCTGCAGACCGGGGCAGGTGGCTAGAACCGAACCCGCTCCAGGAGGTCCAGTTCAGCGTCTTCATGGTGCTGCTCAGGTCTCCAGGTCCAAATGGACCTCCCCGGTTCTGGAGTTGGGCTGCAACCAGGCCGGACCTTTCTGTGGCCCGAGCCGGTTCTGTTGGTGAGGTTCTGTTGGTGTGGTCCACATCATGAGGACCGGACCGTGTTGACAGGGAGGTCCAGAACCTGGGCGGTTCTAGCGGGCCTCTGGTTCTGCCTGGGCTTCTTGTTTTGGGCCGGTTCTGTCCGGCGGTTCTACCGTGGTTCTCCTGTGTACTGATCCAGTTGGCCCAGTCTGTCCTGGTCCATATCGGCCCATCAGAATGTTCTGGTTGTTCTGACACCGGTCCAAACGGACCGGGCTTTAATATCACGGCGGGTTCTGCATGACATTCCTGATCCGGTGAATCAGAACCAGCCCAGCAGCCAGAGGTTCTGATCGGTTCCTCACTGAGCTTCATGTGGGGTTCTGCCGGGTCTGACGGGCCTCTAGCAGAACCTTCAGCTCCTGTTCTGCTGTCAGATCTGGACCCGGAGCGGGTCACTTCACAGAACCGGGAACTGAAGGGTTCCAGAACCAGCAGAGTGGAAACCAGGCAGAACCAGAACGGGTCGAGGCCGTTCTGGCTGCCTGAGCTCATTGTTTGTACCAGCGAGCGGCACCAGGCCCGGTTCAGACCCGGTCCAGGCCCGGTCCAGGCCCGGTCCAGACCCGGTCCAGACCCGGTTCCTTCCTGTCAGGAAGCCGGTGGGCAGCAGGGAGGACAGGAAGCAAACATGGCCGCTGACCCGGCGGGCCGCTCAGCGCACAGCGGAGCGGAACACGCTGGTTCTGAACACGCTGGTTCTGAACACGCTGGTTCTGAACACGCTGGTTCTGCTGCAGGCCCGGCCCGTGTTCTGGTAGAACCCGCTGGCTGCGGTTCTGGGTCGCTCAGAGAAAGATGTTTCCAGGTTCTGGCGTCTAAGTGAGCTGTGGTTCTTGATCGAACAGAACCTGTTCTGGAGCGGGCGGGTTACCCGAGGTTCTGTTCTACAGGGACCCAGAACCCGCTGCCGTCTAGGTTCTGCGGGTCGGTGAAACCGGTCCGTTTGGTTCTGCTGGTTCTGGAGCAGCAGTCTGATGAGGCCCGCCGGACCGGCTCCAGATGAACGTCTCTATTGGTGAGGAGGTGGATCAGAACCAGCCAGGCGGAACGGACCTTCAGTACCGCTCAGGTATTCATGAGGAGAGGTTCTGTCGGTCAGAAGGTCCGATGACCCAGCTGACAGCCTCGTGGTTCTGTGGGTCAAACCGACCCGGTTCCCTCAAAGCAGAACCGGGTCGGCCTGCATCAGCATCCAGAGACTAGGCTTGGTTTGGACCCTGGTTCTGCTGGTGTGAGGTTCTGCTGGCTGGGTTTGGACCTTGGTTCTGCTGGTGTGAGGTTCTGCTGGCTGGGTTTGGACCCTGGTTCTGCTGGTGTGAGGTTCTGCTGGTGTGAGGTTCTGCTGACTGGGTTTGGACCTTGGTTCTGCTGGTGTGAGGTTCTGCTGGCTGGAGCGGGTCCAGGAACATGAGGAAGTTGCTGAAGTGAGCGTCGCTGCAACCGGACCTCAGGTTCTGGTACCAAGCAACCTGTGTAGGGCTGGTTCTGTCTGAGGTTCTGTCCACCGTGGTTCTGAATGGACCAGAGGTCCGGTCCTTCGTCCAGAACCTCAGTCCTGCTGCCATCTTGGTTCTCCTTCAACCTTCCAGCAGCCAGAGCTGGAGCTCCTGGTTCTGCTCAGGTGTTCTCCTCCCGTGCCGGTCAGAACCGGTCAGAACCTGCTGGGACTGAGCGCAGAACCTCCAGGCCCGTGTGTGGCGCCAGCAGCTGCTGGTTCTGGTTCTGGTTCTGGTTCTGAGTCACCGGGTTCCTCAGGAAGGAACAGAGAAGCTGAGGTGTGAAGGAGGAGGAAACCTCAGACCTGCAGCAGGAAGTCAGCAGACCTGCTGCTGTTACCGTGGAGACGAGCCTGACACCTGGCTGCAGGGGGCGGGGCTCTGCGGGGGGCGGGGCTCTGCGGCTCTTTCCCAGAAGGCCGTGCTGCAGCAGCTGCTCCAGCTGGAAAGTTTCCCAGCAGCAGGTGGAGGTGATTCCCACGCCGACCCGTTTCCACCGGCAGGTTCTGGTACCGGCTCACCTGCAGCAGAACACACCTGCTGACGTCAGCAGGTGTGTTCTGCTGCAGGTGAGCCGGCAGCAGCGGTCGGGTCGGGTCGGGTCGGGTCGGCGCTGAAGCTGCTCTGAGGCTTCAGTTCAGAGGACAGAGGTCCGTTTGATTCAGAACCGGTCCTGCTCTGGACCAGCTCAGCAGAACCAGAACCAGAACCTGGCTCCAGGTAGCAGAGGAGCCTGGGCGTGGCGGGAGGTTGGAAGTCCAAAAGTTGGCATCAGAACCTTCCATCCAGAACCGAACCACAGGGAAGTTCTGGTAGCGTTCTGCTGGATCTCCTCTCTGCTGCGGTTCTGACCAGCATTGTTCCTCTGATGGTCGCCTGGTTCTGTGATACCGGCAGTTCTGTTGTGGTTCTGACTGATCTGGACCGGGTTCTGCTGAGCAAACATTTCCTCATGTCAGTGGTGCTGAAAGGTCCAGAACATTTAATAAATTCTGGTCAAAGTCCGGCTGGTTTCACAGCTCGGCGCCGCTCCTGGTACCGCTGCAGGACATGTTCTACGATCGGGTCCGGTTCTGAGGTACCGAAACCAACCCTGATGTGCCGGTTCTGGTCAGGTGACGCGCCGCCAACGGTTAACCGGGTCTATTCAGAACTCTGGACCCGCTTCAGTTGGACTAAATGGATCATTGTTCTGGACCGGTCCAGTAGATGGTTCTGACCAGAAGGGCCAGGATTCATTCTGAGGTCCGCTTGAGCCAGCAGCAGAACCAGCAGAACTGGTCCAATAGGTTCTGGTTCCATAGGTTCTGGTCCTATAGGTTCTGGTCCTATAGGTTCTGGTTAAATAGGTTCTGGTTAAATAGGTTCTGGTCCTATAGGTTCTGGTTAAATAGGTTCTGGTTAAATAGGTTCTGGTCCTATAGGTTCTGGTTAAATAGATTCTGGTCCTATAGGTTCTGGTTACATAGGTTCTGGTTAAATAGGTTCTGGTCCTATAGGTTCTGGTTCCATAGATTCTGGTCCTATAGGTTCTGGTTCCATAGATTCTGGTCCTATAGGTTCTGGTCCTATAGGTTCTGGTCCTTTAGGTTCTGGTTCCATAGGTTCTGGTCCTATAGGTTCTGGTTCCATAGATTCTGGTTCCATAGGTTCTGGTCCTTTAGGTTCTGGTCCTATAGGTTCTGGTCCTATAGGTTCTGGTCCTATAGGTTCTGGTTCCATAGGTTCTGGTTCCATAGGTTCTGGTTAAATAGGTTCTGGTTCTATAGGTTCTGGTCCTATAGGTTCTGGTCCTATAGGTTCTGGTCCTATAGGTTCTGGTTCCATAGATTCTGGTCCTATAGGTTCTGGTCCTATAGGTTCTGGTCCTATAGGTTCTGGTTAAATAGGTTCTGGTCCTATAGGTTCTGGTTAAATAGGTTCTGGTCCTATAGGTTCTGGTTCCATAGGTTCTGGTTCCAGGTTGTCTCCTGATTTTGATTCATATCTTTGTGGAAATCTTGAACCGTCAGATCTGAGACTTTTCTGATCGGACCGTTGAAGTAACTCTGGTTCTGGAAGTCTGGTTCTGGAACTGTGGTTCTGGAAGTGGTTCTGGAACTCTGGTTCTGGAAGTCTGGTTCTGTAACTCTGAGACGAACCTTTGGACCCGTTTCCTACAGCTTGGCGGTTCTGAAACAACGGCGTTCCAAACTCCAATCATCAGAACCGGTTCGGGTCCAGAACCTGTAGCGTGGTCCAGGTTGGAGTCCAGAACCGAGCAGAACCGCAGCGTCAGCAGGTTTACCGGGCCTGAAGCTCAGTCTGGCTTCTCCTTTTGGACCGGGCCTCACCATTCAGCTGGTTCTGGTTCTGGTTCTGGCTCCTCGGGGCCGGGCCTCGGGATGTACCGGTTCTGTTGGAACGGGATGTTTGCAGAGCAGAACCAGCGGGTCCGGTTGGAGATCCGGGCCGGTTCTGCTGCAGCTTGTTGTGCTGCTGCTCATCTCAGCGTGGATCATTTCTCCTCCTCTGGGATCCGGTCTCCCAGCAACCGTGACGCCATCGGGTCGGAACATCGGGTCGGAACATCGGGTCGGAACATCGGGTCCTCGGGGGGCGGAACCGGCGCCGAGCAGCAGCTGGAGTACCGGACCTGCCTCGGTTCTGGAGGGGGAGTGGTTCAGGTGAAGCCCTGAGGGCTGAAGGTCAGGAAGTGAAGGTTCTGAAGGTGACCCAGACCTGGCTCCACCTCCCCCAGGTTCTACCGGGTTCTGGTGCCAGAACCCGTTAGAACCCGTTAGAACCCGGTAGAACCTGGTAATCCACAGTATGTTTGGACCCAGCAGGGAAGAATCGCTCCTCCAGTTGGACCCGGACCTGGTTCTGTTCAGGCCCGACTGGTTCTGTTCAGGCCCGACTGGTTCTGTTCAGGTCTGACTGGTTCTGTTCAGGCCCGACTGGTTCTGTTCAGGCCCGACTGGTTCTGTTCAGGTCCGATTGGTTCTGTTCAGGTCCGACTGGTTCTGTTCAGGTCCGATTGGTTCTGTTCAGGTCCGACTGGTTCTGTTCAGGTCCGACTGGTTCTGTTCAGGCCCGACTGGTTCTTTAAGCCTCAGCAGCTTCCTGACATGAAAGGTCTGATTCTGCTCTGCAAGCCCTGTTGCTCCGGACCTCCGGTTCTGATCCGGTATCGTTATAGGACCTCCGGTTCTGACCCGTCTGCAGAGCCAAACCGGGCTTCCTATTGAGGAACTTGATCGGATCAGAACCAAGACCGTTCCGTCTCTAGAAGGGATTCTGTTGGGGTCTCAGTTGGGTCCGGTTCTGGACCGGCAGAACCAACACTAGTGAAGTCCCCCCTGTGTCACACGTGGTGCTCCAGAACCAGCAGGTCCAGTTGTCGGCGCTGACCCGTTCTGCTGCCCTGCTGAGGCGGGTCGGCGCCGCTGCGTCATGAAGCCACTTCCTGTCAGCACAGCAGGAAGTTGGCTCACTTCCTCTGCTGCTCTCCTCGGGTTCTGGTGCAACCCGGGCCCGGCAGAACCTGCAGCTCCTCTCTGATCGGATCAGAACCAAAACTAACCGTTCTTCCTCTTTTCTCCAAACTCCACAGAGTTTTCAAGAAGTCCAGCCCCAACTGCAAGGTGAGTTCCCCCTGGTGGCAGAACCAGGCTGCTCAGTTCTGTTGGCTGGTTCTGAAGGTTCTGGAGGTTCTGAAGGTTCTGAAGGTTCTGGACGGGCTCCCTGGAGGTTAAGCAAACAAAAACAGGAAACTGAGGTTAGAAGGGCAGCAGCGCCCCCTGGTGGAGGCTGTCTGCACGCTTACCGGGTCCATCAGAACTTTCCAGGTCCACTTCATGGTTCTGGTGCTGGTCACCTGATGCTCCTCTGAATGATTCCAGAACCCTCCACAGAACCGGACTGGTACCAATGATCCAATGTGCAGAGAAACAAGCACCGGTTCTGGTCCAGAACTACACTCAGGGTTCTGGTATCAGAACCTAGAGGCGGTCCAGAACTGCAGAACTCTGCTGGTGCCAGTCAGGTGAGCTGAAGGCTGCAGAACCTCGGTTCTGGAGGGCCCTGAACGAATCGGACCTTAGTGAGATCTCCAGAACCAGCCAACTAACTGGAGCAAGAAGGAACTGTGGTTCTGAACACCAGAATCAGAACCTGCAGTCGTGCCCTGAGGCTCGGAACCGCTGGGCTCAGGGCACCTGCAGAGGTTCTGGTTCTGACCCGTGAACTGACGGTTCTGGTTGACCCTGCAGCTCACGGTCTACCTGGGAAAGAGGGACTTTGTGGACCACCTGGACCACGTCGACCCGGTTGGTGAGTTCTGGTCCAGAAGGTTCTGAGCGGTGTGCAGGTCTGACCCGGTTCTGACGGTTCTGTTCTGGTTCCAGATGGAGTGATCCTGGTGGACCCGGAGTACCTGAAGGACCGCAAAGGTGAGCTTCCTGACCCGGTCCAATCTAAGCAGAACCTCGGTACCGAGCGGTTCCCTCAGCTTCTCCTCTTCCTCCTGCAGTCTTCGTCACCCTGACCTGCGCGTTCCGCTACGGCCGCGAGGATCTGGACGTTCTGGGCCTGTCCTTCAGGAAGGACCTCTACATCTCCACCTTCCAGGTCAGCCGCCCGCCAGAACCGCCAGAACCCGACAGAACCCGACAGAACCTGCTGAACCCGCCAGAACCCGACAGAACCCGACAGAACCGTCAGAACCTGCTGGCTGCGGTTCTGGGAGATTAACCCAGGGTTCCTGTCTGGTTCCTTCTGCAGAACCTAAAATTCTGACCGTTTAAACCAAAAGCAGAAGTCCAGTAAGAACCAGGTCCAGTTAGGAGTCAGAACCAGGTCCAGTCAGAACCAGGTCCAGTTCAGCAGTCAGAACCAAGTCCAGTCAGGCGTCAGAACCAGGTCCAGTCAGAACCAGGTCCAGTTAGGAGCCAGAACCAGGTCCAGTTCAGCAGTCAGAACCAGGTCCAGTTCAGGAGTCAGAACCAGGTCCAGTCAGGCGTCAGAACCAGGTCCAGTTAGGAGTCAGAACCAGGTCCAGTTAGGAGTCAGAACCAGGTCCAGTCAGAACCAGGTCCAGTTCAGGAGTCAGAACCAGGTCCAGTTCAGGAGTCAGAACCAGGTCCAGTTCAGAAGTGCAGAACCAGGTCCATTTTAGCGGAGTCAGAACCAGGTCCAGTTCAGACCAGGTCAGTAAGTCCAGATCCAGTTCCGAGTCAGAACCAGGTCCAGTTCAGGAGTCAGAACCAGGTCCAGTTCAGGCGTCAGAACCAGGTCCAGTTCAGGCAGTCAGAACCAGGTCCAGTTCAGACGTCCAGAACCATGGTCCATTCAGTACCAGGTCCAGTCAGAACCAGGTCCAGTAAGTCAGACCAGGTTCCAGTCCCGAACCAGGTCCAGTTCAGGCGTCCAGAACCAGGTCCAGTTAGACGTCAGAACCAGGTCAAGTCAGGCGTCAGAACCAGGTCCAGTTAGGAGTCAGAACCAGGTCCAGTGGTTCTGGTGCCAAACGTCAAAGTTCTTTAAAAGCCTCCTATGACCCGATGACGCTGCGGCCGGCGCCGACCCGTCTGACCCGCCGTGGGAGGAGCTGTTCTGACCGCAGAACCTCCTGGAGGCGGGTCCAGACCGGCACAGGGAACGGACCAGAACACGGCCGGCGCCGACCCGATCTGTTATTGGGTCCAGCTGGCTGTTCAGGACCGGCGTAGAACTGAGGCGGTTCTGAAGCCAGACGTTGAGGTTCTGTTTGTGTTCTGCAGGCCTTCCCGCCGGTTCCGGAGGAGAAGAAACCCAACAGCCGTCTGCAGGAGCGGCTGCTGAAGAAACTGGGCCAGCACGCTCACCCGTTCTACTTCACAGTGAGTCTCCAGAACCAGAACCACCTCTGGTTCTGTAGAGCAGAACCTCCTGCGGTTCTCCATCAGCTTCAACAGGAACCGGTTCTGTTTCCAGCAGCGGGAACCACCAGCAGAACCACAGCTCTGGTTCTGCCCAGGCTCATCGGGTCGGCCTGAGCAGAACTGTCAGGCATCTCTGGTTCTGGCCCGGTTCCCCCATCAGAACCTCGTGTAGCGTTACAGAACTCTGACCCGCTGGGCTGGACCATGTAGAAAAAAAACTTATCGATAAAAAAATGCATATTTATCGATAATTATTGAAAATATTTAAAAGCATATTTTATGATATTGCTAAATAATTTAATTTTAATAAAGAACACAAAGACAGAATTCCAATTAAATCTTTATTTAACCAACTTTTTTAACCATAACAGAATTTTTTTTAAGAAAAATAACTTCAGAGACCTGAGTTATGTTATTAAATACTGACAAAGAATAAACTAAAATGACCAAAATAAACCAAATAAATAAATAAAATAGCCTATTTAGGTGGTAATAGTAACTAGTTACTCCTCAGGTTTCATAATAAAGAGGCTGACGCAGGTCAGAGGTCAGAGGTCGTGGCGTGGCCTATCGATCGATATTGTTACTGAATTATCCTCCAGCCCTAACAGAACCTACCCAGAGAGAAAGGTCCAGGTTCTGGTGTCTCCACTGCTTATGAACCCGGTGGGCGGTACCGGCTCGGCGTTATTCTAAATCTGCAGAAGTTCTGTTAAAACCATCAAAACCAAAGAACTGTCAGGACCAAACCCGGTGTAGCTAGCTATCAGAACCGCTCAGAGGAACCGGGTCAGCATTAAGGTTCTGGATGTCAGCTGTGAGGTTCTGGTGTTTTGCTGCAGCAGAGCAATGACAGCGGTTCTGTTCTGCGTTCCAGATCCCTCAGAACCTGCCCTGCTCCGTCACCTTACAGCCCGGCCCAGAGGACACCGGCAAGGTAACCGGCGCCGCCCCGGTTCTGCTCACTAATCAGAACCTCATCACTAACGTTTCACTCTCAGGCCTAGAACCTTCTCAGAGGTTTGGTGGGCGGTACCGGCCGGTCCAGCCGTTAAACTGGACCGCCGTGTCTCCTTTAAGCCTCACCGGCCCAGACGGGTTCTGGTTCTGGTTCTGGTCGGGTTCCTGAGAACTGAGTGTGCCTGTCCTCCCTGCAGGCCTGTGGCGTCGACTTTGAGATCAGAGCGTTCTGCGCCAAGTCGATAGAGGAGAAGATCCACAAGAGGTGAGTTCTGCTGCAGCTCCACGCCTGCAGGGGGCGGCGCAGCAGCCGGTTCTGACCCGTGTCGTCGGCAGGAACTCGGTGCGTCTGGTGATCAGGAAGGTCCAGTACGCCCCGGAGAAGCCGGGCCCTCAGCCCATGGTGGAGACCACCCGCAGCTTCCTCATGTCCGACAGATCCCTGCACCTGGAGGCGTCCTTAGACAAAGAGGTACGCACGGCCGGCGCCGCCCGCTCACACTGCTGACCCACAACTACGTTTCCCATCATGCTCTCTGCCTGCAGCTGTACTACCACGGAGAGCCCATCAGCGTGAACGTCCACGTCACCAACAACTCCACCAAGACGGTGAAGAGAGTCAAGATCTCAGGTCTCCTTCCTCCTGTGCTGTTCAGGCTCGGCGTCCTGGTTCTGACCCGATCTCTCTGACCGACCCGCTTGTGTTCTGCTCTCTGCAGTGCGGCAGTACGCCGACATCTGTCTATTCAGCACCGCCCAGTACAAGTGTCCAGTGGCCCAGCTGGAGGCAGAGTAAGTTCCAGTTCTGGTGCTCGGTGAAGCGGAAACACAAACAGGTTTAGATACGTTAATAATAAGGTTCTAATAAAGTTCTGCCAGATTTTCTTTGAGTTTCTCAGAACAACACAAACCAGTTTAGATACGTTAAAAATAAAGGTTCTAATAAAGTTCTGCCAGATTTTCTCTGAGTTTCTCAGAACAACACAAACCGGTTTAGATACGTTAATAATAAAGGTTCTAATAAAGTTCTGCCAGATTTTCTCTGAGTTTCTCAGAACAACACAAACCGGTTTAGATACGTTAATAATAAAGGTTCTAATAAAGTTCTGCCAGATTTTCTCTGAGTTTCTCAGAACAACACAAACCGGTTTAGATACGTTAAAAATAAGGTTCTAATAAAGTTCTGCCAGATTTTCTCTGAGTTTCTCAGAACAACACAAACCGGTTTAGATCTGTTCTTTGATACCGCTTTAACAAACTTTACAGCAGTGAGAATTAAATCAGCCGGTGGAACCATTTTTAAAACTCTCTAAATGGGTTTAGAATCGTAAACTTCTGGAAACCAGATTAGATCAGAATCCAGTCTGTTCACACAGTGTAAACAGCTTTATACCCGTTCCAGGTTCCTGCTGAAATTGGTATTCCAACTGGGCCCAGCTGCTTTAAATTGGACCAGAACAGGTTCTTACCAGTTTTAAACTGGGGCAGCATTGATATAAACCGGTTTAAACTAGTTAAACACCATATCAGACCCCGTGTGAACTATTTTGATATACCTCGTTATTCAACCAGCTGGTTCAGAGTTAAACTGGTTTGCGATCTTTTAGAGTCCAACAGTGCATGTTTCAGACGGGACCTCCTCCAACTGAACTGGATCGGATGGTTCTGTGACCTGTTCAGAGACTTTGAGTCAGGACGTTCTGCCTGGGAAATGTCTTAAACATGCAGAACACTGGCCTGAGAGCAGCGCCTGCCGCTGCTGAGTTAGTTAACATAATTCACTCCAGATCTAAAGCAGTTTACACCGGTTTAGAAGCCTGTTTAAACTGGATTAAACTGGTTCTGAAGTTTATCTAAACCAGATTAAACCAGTTTAGAAGTTTATTTAAACCGGATTAAACCAGTTTAGAAGTTTATCTAAACCGGATTAAACCAGTTTAGAAGTTTATCTAAACCAGATTAAACCAGTTTAGAAGTTCATCTAAAACGTATTAAGCAGGTTTAGAAGTTTATCTAAACCGGTTTAGAAGTTTATCTAAACCGGATTAAACCAGTTTAGAAGTTTATCTAAACCGGATTAAACCAGTTTAGAAGTTTATCTAAACCGGATTAAACCAGTTTAGAGGTTTACTGGATCTGTGATTTCCAGTTAAACTGCAGTGGATTCAGTATGTGGAGGAAGGCTGACCTGAGCAGTGACTAACAGCAGGTCTGTGGTTTCCATAGCGACCAGGTGTCGTCCAGCTCCACCTTCTGTAAGGTGTACACTCTGACCCCGACGCTGGACAAGAACAGAGAGAAGAGAGGACTGGCTCTGGACGGGAAGCTCAAACATGAAGACACCAACCTGGCCTCCTCCACCATGTAACACACACACGAGGTCACATGGTGCTTCCAGGTGTGTCTCTGTGGTCACATGACCTTCACTTCCTGTCTGTTTCAGAGTGAAGGATGTCACCAACAAGGAGGTCCTGGGCATCCTGGTGTCCTACAGAGTCAAAGTCAAACTGGTGGTGTCACGTGGAGGGTAAGACTCTCACTTCCTGCTTTTCTGATGTCACTTCCTGTTGCTGCAGCTTGTTGCAGGTTTGACTCGGTGAATCAGTTATTTCATCCAAAAATCAACACCATCCATCCATCCATCCATCCGTCCATCCGTCTTCTTCCTCTTATCCTGGGTCGGGTCGCGGGGGTAGCAGCTTCAGTAGGGAGACCCAGACGTCCCTCTCCCCGGTCTCCTGGTTCTCCTCCTCAGGGGGAACCAAGGCGTTCCCAGCAGAGAGACATAGTCCCTCCAGCGTGTCCTGGGTCTCCTCCTGGGTTTATCTGTAAAACGACATTTTAATCCTAAATGTTTTCATTATATGTAAGCAAAAAGTTAGTTATTAACAGAATTTTATATATATATATATATATATATATATATATATATATATATATATATATATATATATATATATATATATATATATATATATATATATATATATATATATATATATATATATATATATAAATAAATAAATAATGTTTCAGTAACAGTTAATTAGGTTAAACCACCTTAGTTAATGTTTTATGCTGGAAGAAGTTCTGACCCGTTCTCTCCTGGTGTCATGGACCCGTGGTTATGTGGCAGTACCAGTACTCTGGGCCAGGGGGCGCCGGTCCAGCCTGAAGGACTGTTCACAGAATAAAGCGTTTCACATATACTTTAATAATCCCAGAGGGAAATTACTGTTTCAGTACAACCACCATAACATCACAAACATTTCAGAGATGATTTACTGAGGCCGTGCTGCAGAGGAACCGCCCACACGGCGCCCACAGGGCGCTGCCATTACTCTGTGGACAGATAGAGGCCACACTAGGAAGGAGAGGAAAACACATATATCACACTTTATCCTATTTAAAGGATACAGTTTGAGATATCAGAAACCTCAGCATGAAAAGCACAAATATGACCAGAAACACATATAGCAGAAGTTAACAGTGGAGACTAGTGGTGTGTAAGTTCATGAGAGAATAGAGCAGGTGTCCATGAACGCCGTCCAGCAGGCAGCGATACTCCGAGAGTTTTATCCCTCACTCCTCTGCTCTGTCTTCCAGGGACGTGTCGGTGGAGCTGCCCTTCATCCTCATGCATCCCAAACCGGTGGAGCCGCCCGCGTCCCGCCCTCAGTCAGGTGAGACACGCCCAGGTGAGCCCCCTCTGTTTCCATGGCGCCCACCCCCGCTCACCCCGCCCTCTCTGTTGCAGCCGTGCCGGACTCGGACCCGCCCATCGACACCAACCTCATCGAGTTCGACACAAAGTGAGTGAGCGCCGGCCGGTTCTGATCCGGTCCTGACTCGGTTCTGACCTGGTTCTGATCCGGTCCTGACTCAGTTCTGACCCGGTCCTGACTCAGTTCTGACCCGGTTCTGACCTGGTCCTGATCCGGTTCTGACCCGGTTCTGACCTGGTTCTGATCCGGTCCTGATCCGGTTCTGACCCGGTTCTGACCTGGTTCTGATCCGGTCCTGATCCGGTTCTGACCCGGTCCTGATCCGGTTCTGACCCGGTTCTGACCTGGTTCTGACCTGGTTCTGATCCGGTCCTGACTCGGTTCTGACCCGGTCCTGACTCGGTTCTGACCTGGTTCTGATCCGGTCCTGACCCGGTTCTGACCCGGTTCTGACCTGGTTCTGATCCGGTCCTGATCGGTTTTCTGACCCGGTCCTGATCCGGTTCTGACCCGTTCTGACCTGGTTCTGACCCCTGGTTTCTGATCCGGTCCTGACTCGGGTTCTGACCCGGTCCTGACTCGGTTCTGATCCGGTCCTGACCCGGTTCTGACCGGTCCAGACCCGGTCCTGACCTGGTCCTGATCCGGTTCTGACCCGGTCCTGATCCGGTTCTGACCCGGTTCTGACCACTGACGGCTTTCTGACCGTCTGTCCGTCTCGTCTCTCAGCAGCGTCTCCCAGGACGACGACTTCGTCTTCGAGGACTTTGCTCGCCTGCGGCTCAAAGGCGCCGTGGACGACAAGGACGAGGACTGCTAGGAGCCGAGCGAGCCGCCGCCGCTTCATCACACACCTGCACACACCTGCACACACCTGCACACACCTGCACACGTTACATTCCCAGCAGGAGGCGGCGCCTGGACGGAGGCTCGCCGGGCTTCTTCTTCTCTTGCTTTGACTCCATCTGCCTGCTTCTGCCGCCATCTTCCCCTCCATCAGTGGGCGGGGCTTAAACCAGCTCTTACCTGTTAGGTGTTTCTGAAGCAGGCCGCCTCCCAGCCACACGGGCCCTCTGAGGGTTCTGGTTCTGAAGCCCAGCAGCTCCCGACCCGCTTACAGTCCTTCAGATGGTTCCTGAAACAACAGCTGGGGTTCTGAGTTCAGGCTGAAGCTGCAGAGGTCCGGTTCTGGTTCTGAAACGCTTTGATCGGGCCGTAGTCACTAACCGGGCCTGCCGAGGTTCTGCTGCTGAAGCTGGGATTTATCCCGACTTTTAAAGATAATCTGAGTTTCAAACCACAACCGGACCTGCAGCTTTGAGGAAACTGCTGCCGTCTGCGTCAGAGCCGGTTCTGGTTCTGGTACCAATCCAGTTTATGGTGTGGGGAAAGCCCAGATTTCCTGTCAGAGTTCTGTTGGTTTCAAAAGTTCTGAAGTTAAAGATTGAAATCAGAACCGGCGCAGCAGATTCCTCCCAGCTCTGCTTCCATGATCAAAACCAGCATTCCCGTTTACGCCGACCCGTTCGGACCTCCAGCTGGTCTCGGTTCTGACGGGCCGAACCCGTGTTGCTTCCTGTTGTCAGTCCAGACGGTGCCTTCAGAGTCTCTGCTGCCAACCGGACCTCCCAGCGCCTCAATCCGGGCCTGAACCCACGTTCTCCAGACCGGGTCTGAAAGAGTTCTGGTTCTGGACGACGATGGCCCGTTTCTATGGCAACGCTGTCCCACGTCTAACCTGAACTAAACGGTAATAAGCTGCCACCGGTTCCCACAGGGAGGTCCATCTTCTGGTTCTGGGTTCTGCCAAGTTTGATGACCCACGTCTGCCCAGAACTCACCGGACGGTTTAAGATCCGCTTTACTGTAAAGTCCAAACTGTTTGGTACCGACCCGTTTATGTTCCACCGGGTCTTCAGCCAGAACCTCCCAATAAAAACGTTCTGCATTAGAACTTTTACCCGGTTCTGTTAAATCATCGCCGCTGAGCAACTGGACCTGAAATTATTCCCCCTTTTCAAATCTGAAACTTTGGTTCTGATTCTGCCAAAAACAGAACCAGAGGTTCTGACTGCCAGAGTTCTCCCTGACCTCCAGGTCTGGGGTTCTCTGAAGCGGTTCCGAAGGCGTCGGCCCGTTCTGGGAACCCGTTCTGGGAACCTTCCAGTCGGCGCTGAACGGAGCGAAGCTGGTGCCAAAGCTGCAGGCAGCAGCCGGGCTCCTTCAGAACCGAGCCGGTCCAGGAGGTCCGATGTTCCGTGTTGCCCCGTCCCGCAGTGCTGTGAATCGTAGCGAGCTGTGGTTCTGTCCTGGTCCGTCGTGCATCTGTGGGGTAACTTCGCTCTAAGTGTAAAATATTCTGACAAGTGCCACGCCCCGGCCCGTTTGATGCTAACATAACGTCTATAGAACCAGAACCACAGGGTTCTGCTTCTGTTATTCTGCTTCAGATTCTTCTTCTTCTATTATTATTATTATTATTATTATTCTGGTGACTATTATTACAGCTACTGTATCATCAGCGACCATGATTATCCTCGTAATCAGTTCTGTTTGCCATGTATTTTTATTTCAGATTTTTATTTTAGTTTCCTTTTTATTATTAAAGTGAAATGAACTAACAGCCTCTGAGTGGCTTTCTGACCTCCTGCAGCTCAAAGGAACCAAACTTACGTGTTTTTAAACATGTGAACTTCTTCACGTAGACATCATCTACGTAGACGCGTCATTGGGCGGGTTCTGCCTATGCTGCGATGCGTCAGAGCGTCCGCCATGTTGAATGAGGCAAATCTGCAGTTACTCAGTCACTTAAACAGCATCAGAGGGACTTTAATCTCTGAATATACTTTGTATTGGTAATATTTTTATATTTGTAATATTACAAGTTTATTTTCGTATCCCTTTGGCTTCCTTCTCCTGAATTTATTCTCGTAAAGAATAAAATAATTAAAATAATCTAACCTGGCCCTATTACTCCAGGAGTGAAATAATTCTGCAAACTGTGATTATTCTGGCAATGTTCCCTCTTAATTCTCATATGATGTTTTTCTCATAACATTAGCACTTTTATTTTTATTTTTTTTTACTTTATTGACCTAGGACTTTTTTCTATCATATTAGTAATTTAAAAGTCTGCTCCTAAAGGTTCACATGTGAAACAATTTTATGAAATATTGAAGACCACAATGTTTAGATTTAACAAATTGTTCCTTATATTCATAACACACACACACACACACATATATATATATATATATATATATATATATATATATATATATATATATATATATATATATATATATATATATATATATATATATATATATATATATATACACTCTGCAGCTTTAGTGTGTCCAGTTTTGCAACATGGTGCAGCCTTAGTTTATAGAAGGCAGATACAAGTAGTGAAATCAGCCAGAATACATTTCCATGCAGCACAGGAATGAGGCATCTTCTCTGATTCATGTTCACTACAACAGAACTCAACTTTTTTCTGCCTCATACAATATGGCGGTGACGTTGACGTGCGAACCTGCGCCCTATGACGCGTCTACGTATTGATGTATTTGGTTCTTCATCCACAGGATGAGCCGCTTTAACAGAGACTTTAGAAGCTTCCAGCGCTCTGCTGCCCCCTGGTGTTCAGGAAGACACGTCGGAACCGGCCGGACCTGCAGGCCCAGAATCAGCTGATCAGTTTGGACCTTAACCTGCTCTAAAGGCTCAGAGCAGAGAAAGTTCTGGTTCTGCTCTGCGTTGGATCTGTTCTGGGCCGACCAGGAACCGTATCCTGGATGCTCTCCAGTGGCGCCAGCCTGCTCAGCAACGTTTTAATACGAGGTTCTGCAGAACCTCTGTAAAGCACTCCTGATGCAGGGAGGCCCATCTTCTAGTTCTGGGTCTAAAGGGTTCTGGTTCTGGTTCTAAAAAGCGTTTTGTTCATGGGTCACTCTTTAGAACCAGTTTCTGGCTCCACCACGTCTAGTGTGCAGTAAAAGTGGCTGGATGGGTTAAGGTCCGGTTTACTGGAATCCAAAGGAGGCGGTTCCGACCCGCTTACGGTCCAAACGCTGCAGTTTTCAGCCAGAATCTCAATAAAAGCCGAGATTTTGGTTGTGGACCTGGGAGAGTCCTGGCTGCTCTGCACCGCGGGTCATCAGGAGACGTTCCCAGCAGGCAGAACGTTGTTTAAAGTGGAACGTTCTGCAGTCAGGAAGTGGAACGTTCTGCATTCAGGAAGTGGAACGTTCTGCAGTCAGGAAGTGGAACGTTCTGCAGTCAGGAAGTGGAACTCTGCCTAACTCTGGTTTCTGCTGAGTTTGGCTGAAAGGTGAAGAAAATCACACCAGACCAACCACAACATCATGTTTTCATCTTCAAAGTCCATTTCTCTGCTCTCGGTACCGGTTCTGGGCTCCGTGGCAGAGAGCCGGCCAGCCTGTGGTTCTGCTCAGGTTCTGGAAGCCCAGATTGCTTTGCCAGCTGCTATCACCTGCCTGGTTGGTTCTGGTTCTGATCTCCATAATAAACTTTTCCAGTGTTCTCATTTTCTGGGTTTTCAGGATCTGTCGCCAGAATCATCAAAATGACCAGAAACGACGACCCGGAATAAGTTCTGATAAGGTTCTAGATACGAGCTTCACTTTCTGAGACGGCTGGTCCAAATATTGTTCTTTTACACAATATTACAGTTTTTGAGGCCTGCAGATGAAGCTTTAGCTGCACCTCCAGCACAACTCACCTGGGGACTCACCCGCTGTCTCACCTGGGGACTCACCTGGTGTCTCACCTAGTGTCTCACCTGGGGACTCACCTGCTGTCTCACCTGCTGTCTCACCTGGGGACTCACCTGGTGTCTCACCTGTGGACTCACCTGGTGTCTCACCTAGTGTCTCACCTGGTGTCTCACCTGCTGTCTCACCTGGGGACTCACCTGGGGACCAGGAGAGTCAGCACCGAGTTGAAAAGCCCCAAAGTGGGTCAGGTTCTGGTGTAACATCTGATTCTGTGAGTCCAGGAGGTTCTGTTTAGAAGATGGAACATAGATGTGTAGAACGTGTTCTAAAGGCTGTTATCAGAAACCCGACTGGGATCCTGAGGAATGAACCCATGAGGACAGAACCAGGTCAGGAGCTGAACCACTTTATTTACTGTCAGGTCAGGTTTATTGTGTGGTTCTGATCCGGATGTCCTGGAGAACCCGGACCTGCAGAGACGGGCCCGGTTTATCCGTTCTCCAGCTGATCCACAGAACTTCAGTGGAACCTTCAGAACCGCGGTGAGGAACAGGATCTCTAGAACCAGGAGAACATCACAGCAGCAGAAGCTGACACATTTTAACCTGTTTAATTTTGTATTTTGATAAATTAGCAAAACAAAAAATGACAGAAATTAGCTGATGAAGCTCTTGACCTTTGATTGTTCTGGTCGCCAACGGCCCGTCTCAGTTTGTTCTGGACCAGAAGGCCTCTGGTTCTGGTCCTGGGTCAGTGGATGAGAAGATTAAGCTCTCCCTTCCAGAACCGGGAACCGATACCGGGATCAGGAACTAGGAACCAGTCTGCTTCAGTCAAGCCTCCAGAACCTTCACATGTAGAACTTGCACCTCCAGAACCTGCGTCTGCAGAACCACATGAGGCTCTGAGGCCCCTTCACTGTGGATCTTCTGAAGCCAAATAAGCAATGTCCGACAATGCTAAAACAGTGTCGGACTCGGTAATTTTCTCTGGTCCCCTGCCTGATCTGACTTTGAACCAAAAAATAAAACAATTAAATGTGGTCTATTAAATATAAGGTCTCTCCCTCCAAAGACTTTGTTAGTTAATTAATTGATTTCTGATAAACAGATTGATTTGTTTTGTCTCACAGAAACCTGGCTACAAGAGGACTACGTTAGTATAAATGAGTCAACTCCCTCCAATTATTCAAATTTCCACATTCCCAGATCTGTGGGAAGAGGAGGAGGAGTGGCAACTATCTTTCAGTCTTATTTATTAATTAGTTCCAGGCCAATTAATAACTACAGTTCTTTTGAACATTTAACCCTCAGTTTCCCTCATCCAAACTGCAAAGCAATAAAACCTCTTCTGTTTGTTGTTTTGTATCGTCCACCAGGCCCTTACACTCAGTTTCTGGATCAGTTGTCAGATTTCTTATCTGATTTGGTGATAAATACTGATAAGGTTATTATAGTGGGTGATTTTAACATTCATGTCGACACAGAATGTGATAACCTCAGTGTAGCCTTTAAAACTATCCTAGATTCAATTGGTTTTGCTCAAAATGTGCATAAACCGACACACTTTTGGCTTCATACTTTAGACCTTGTGCTGACATATGGCATTGATTGTGAAGAATTAACAGTATTTCCTCACAACCCTGTCCTGTCTGATCATTTTTTAATAACATTTGAGTTTAATCTAACTGAGTTCTCCACCCCCAAAAGAGGGTTCCATTATAGTAGATTTTTATCGGATAATGCTGTATCAAAACTTAGAGTCTGTCCCCTTCTTAATATCCTCAGTATTGCAGAAATGCCCTGTAGATGGCAGCATTGCTGTTTCTTCCCATTCACAAATCGATACCTTTGCTAACAATGTGACTTCCTCATTGCGTTCTGCATTAGACAATGTAGCTCCCTTGAAAAAGAAGGTGATTATTCACAGGAAGCTGGCTCCTTGGTTTAATTCAGAGCTGCGTTCCTTGAAGCACAATGTTAGGAAATTGGAGAGAAAATGGCGCTCTACACACCAAGAGGAATCCTACCTAATCTGGAGGGACAGTCTATTGTTGTATAACAAGGTAATACGACGAAGAAGGTGTCAAAGTAGGTAAGTAGAATCAGTTAGATACAGTTATACAGCTATATATTGTATATTGTATATAGCTGTATAACTGTATCTAACTGATTCTACTTACCTACTTTGACACCTTCTTCTGACTTTTGACTATTGAGCCGATGGGACAAGTGAATTTCTCCACTGTGAGATCAATAAAGCTTATCTTATCTTATCTTAAGACCCTTCGCAGAGTTAGAGCAGCATATTTTTCATTATTAATTGAAGAGAATAAGAATAATCCTATATTTCTCTTTAGTACAGTTGCCAAACTTACACAGAGCCACAGCTCTGTTGATCCATCCATTCCCTTAGCTCTTAGTAGTAACGATTTTATGGGATTCTTCATAACTAAAATTGATTCCATTAAAAATAAAATAATTGGCATCCTCCCAAACATGATTACCTCGTCCTCAGTAAGTGAGGCAGCATTGGAGGAATCTTTAGAACCTGTGCAGTGTCTGAACTGTTTAAAAGCAGTAGAGCTTTCTGAGCTATCTAAAATTATAGCTTCATCTAAACCTTCTACCTGTATGTTAGACCCAATCCCAACCAAGTTGTTTAAGGATATATCCCCTTTGATCAGTGGCCCTATTTTAGACATAATAGTAGCTAATCAACTATGTGAACATTTACAAAGTAATGACCTACTTGAGGAGTTTCAGTCAGGCTTCAGAGCTCATCATAGCACTGAAGCAGCTCTGGTGAAGGTCACTAATGATATTCTCATGGCCTCAGATAATGGACTTGTGTCTATACTTGTCCTGTTAGATCTCAGTGCTGCATTTGATACAGTTGATCACAATATTCTCCTACAAAGACTTGAACATACTGTAGGGATTAAGGGAAAAGCATTAAGCTGGTTTAAATCTTATCTGTCAGACAGATTCCAATTTGTTCATGTTAATAATAAATCTTCCTCAAACTCTAGGGTCACCTGTGGAGTACCACAGGGTTCAGTCCTTGGACCAATTCTATTTACTATATATATGCTTCCGACTGGACAAAATTATCAGACAGCATGGGATTAATTTCCACTGTTATGCTGATGATCACTCAGCTATATTTATCCATAAATCCTGATGAATCCAATCAGTTACTTCGACTGCAGTCATGTCTTGATGACATCAAAAGCTGGATGACTTTAAATTTCCTGCATCTAAATTCTGACAAGAACGAAGTTGTAATCTTTGGACCAGAGTCTTCAAAAAATAAACTTCTTAATCAATCACTTAATCTGGATGGCATTAACTTGGCCTCTGGTAATAAAGTAAAAATCTTGGTGTTATTTTTGACCAAGACATGTCATTTAAATCCCATATTAAACAGGTTTCCAGAGTTTCCTTTTTTCACCTCCGGAATATCGCCAAAATTAGAAACATTCTGTCCAGGAGTGATGCTGAAAAACTAGTCCATGCATTTGTTACTTCAAGGCTGGACTATTGTAATTCTTTACTATCAGGAAGTCCACAAAATGCAGTTCAAAGTCTTCAGCTGATCCAAAATGCTGCGGCAAGAGTTCTGATGAAAATCAACCAGAGGGATCATATTTCTCCAATTTTAGCTTCCCTTCATTGGCTTCCTGTTAAATCAAGAATAGAATTTAAAATTCTCCTTCTAACGTATAAAGCCCTTAATAATCAAGCTCCATCATATATCAGAGCTCTGATTACCCCGTATGTTCCTAACAGAGCACTTCGCTCTCAGACCGCAGGTCTGCTGGTGGTTCCTAGAGTCTCTAAAAGTAGAATGGGAGGCAGATCCTTTAGCTATCAGGCTCCTCTCCTGTGGAACCAACTCCCAGTTTTGGTCCGTGAGGCAGACACCCCGTCTACTTTTAAGACTAATCTTAAAACTTTCCTTTGTGACAAAGCTTCTAGTCAGAGTGGCTCATGTTACCCTGAGCTATCTCTATAGTTATGCTGCTATAGGCTTAGGCTGCTGGAGGACATCAGGGTCTATTTCTCTCTCTCTGCTGAGTTCTCCTACTGCTCTCCAATTTGCATTGTTTGTTGTTATTTCAGCTTTTAACTTTTTGTTCTCTCTCTTTTTCTTCATAGTAGGTACACCTGGTCTGGCGTTCTGTTAACTGTGACATCATCCAGAGAAGATGGCTCACCCGCTACTACCATCTAATGTAGAACAGATTACTAGATCAATGTGTGCTTCTGTGCTTTTTTGTTTCTCTTGTTGTGTCTCTGCTCTGTCTTCTGTAACCCCAGTCGGTCGAGGCAGATGACCGTTCACACTGAGCCCGGTTCTGCCGGAGGTTTTCCTTCCCGCTAATGGGGAGTTTTTCTTTCCACTGTCGCTTCATGCTTGCTCAGTATGAGGGATTGCAGCAAAGCCATCAACAATGCAGACGACTCTCCCTGTGGCTCTACGGTTCTCCAGGAGTGAATGCTGCTTGTCGGGACTTTGATGCAATCAACTGGTTCCTTATATAGGAAATTTTTGATCAATCTGTATAATCTGACCCAATCTGTATAATATGATTGAACTTGACTTTGTAAAGTGCCTTGAGATGACATGTTTCATGAATTGGCGCTATATAAATAAAATTGAATTGAATTGAATTGAAATGTGTTTTAATTATAAAAGATAATAATAATAATAATAATAATTGTTATAATTTAAATAATTAGATGTTTTTTTAACCTCAAACTACTCGCTTTATATTTTTATTCTCCCTTATTATTATTTAACGTCTATGGAAAAGGCGACAGAACCGGCCTCGTTCTACAGTTGAAGTTTTTTATCCTTTGTAAAAGTTGGATGATTTATTGTGTTTCATTTAATTTCCTTTCAAAACGTTTTCTTTCTGGCTTCTGGGAAACGTTGTTCTGATGCTTTTCTCTCAGAACCGGAAGGTTCCTGATCCATGTTCCAAAGCTGCTGAGCTGTAGAACCTGCTGGATCCTGGAGGACCTCTATGGAACCTGGAGGAACCCGGACCAGAGAGGTGATGCTGCCACCAGGGGGCAGCAGAGTCCAACCCACCTCCAGGAAGGTCGGTGCGCCTCAACGAGCGTCTGAGTCCAGACCAGAACCAACAGAACCAGAACCAACAGAACCAGAACCAAAACTCTGGATCCATCCTGCTATGAGCAGAAAAATTATAAATTATTAGAAGCGAAAGCCTCCTGTCTGCTGCTGGGTTCCATGGTTCCAGGTTTTAGAACCAAGATGGTTCTGGTTCTTCATCATCATAATGAAAGGATTAAAATCCGAACATTCAGTCCTCCAGGCGGTTCTGAGAGCGTCGCTGTCGGCACAGAATCCCGCTTTTATTTTGAAAGGTCACTTATGACACCGACTGTGTTCTGACCCCCATCTTCCTCCTTTATGACCCACCATCATCATCATCATCCTCCATAAAGTCAGGTTTTATGAGCACCTGGGTTAATGATTCACCTGCGGACAGGTGAGAGGGAACAGAACCTCTGAGCTTCAGGGTTCGGCTCAGTTCTGCGTTTCAGCTTCCGCGACGCTCAGAGGAGCTGATTCACTGATTCACTGATTCATTGATTCACGGATTCACTGATTAAATCAGGCGGATCCGTTCAGCCGGTCCTAGTTCAGCCCAACACCGGGAACACTGAGTGGACCGGGTTCTGACCGGGTTCTGTTGTTTCCCCGGGTTTCTCCAGGGAACTTTAGAACCTCACAATAAAAGTTTAGATCCCGCAAAATGAAACATTTCAAATAATAATAAAAATAACTGGTTGTTCTGACAGAAAGACCGACCCGGTCCAGTCCCTGCCCAGAACCGTTTTTCCGTCTCTTTTATTTTTATTTTACTTTTTTTTAAATGTTGTTTTTCTGAAACCAGAAGATTTTGGTTCTGGTCATTAATTGTTCTTCTGCTTGGTGCTTTTACAGAATAAATCTAATATTAGTTCATCACAGCTGTTTTCATTCTTTAAAATAAGATCAAATCGATAATTTTATTGCCTAAATAATTAATAATAAAAAGAAATTATATAAGGTTTATTATTTAAAGGTTTCTACCAAAAACGAAATGATTCAAAGTGTTGAAACACGTTGATGAAGGTTCTGGATGTTCCTCCTGAGGTTCTGGATGTTCCTGCTGAGGTTCTGGATGTTCCTCCTGAGGTTCTGGATGTTCCTGCTGAGGTTCTGGATGTTCCTCCTGAGGTTCTGCTGCAGGCAGAAGGTCAAACATCATTAAAGCTGCAGTCAAACACTCAAACACATGAAATCTGACTAAACTAAATACTCATCAGCGTAAAACAATAAATCTCCCATAAATCCATAAAGACTCATTCCTCAGCAGGAGGCATGGAGCATTTCTCAGGGTTGTCGGTTTGAATCCCTGCCGGGAGAAAACACTCCGAGGCTTCCTGAGTAGAAAATGTGATAAAAGTTAAACTAGAGCTGCGGTCCATACTGGAAAAACTGTTATAATCAATAAAGGAGAATATTATTAAAAAGTGCATTTATTCAGTGAAAAACACACTTAGATTAATTAAACATAGGCTGATGTTTTCAAGCTTTATTTCTATTAATTTCTATTATTATGCTGCTTCAGATACTACTACTACTACTAATAATAATAATAATTATTATTATTATTCTGGTGACTATTATTACAGCTACTGTATCATCAGCGACCATGATTATCCTCGTAATCAGTTCTGTTTGCCATGTATTTTTATTTCAGATGTTTATTTTAGTTTCCTTTTTATTATTAAAGTGAAATGAACTAACAGCCTCTGAGTGGCTTTCTGACCTCCTGCAGCTCAAAGGAACCAAAGTTACGTGTGAAATAATATAAAAATATAATATATATATATATATATATATATATATATATATATATATATATATATATATATATATATATATACACACACACAGTCGTAGTAACAATTATTTTACAATATGCATTTGTAAGATAAAAGTATCTTTGGAAAAACTTTTAAGCTGGTAATAAACACACTTTTCATCAACTTCCCATTTCTGCATGAAAAACTTTGCAATAATCGGATTTTATTAGCTGGAGCAGGAAAAACTGAATTAAAGGCTTTAAAACATCATCAGTCTGTTTTCATCACTATACTGATCCATATATAGCTATGGAATTATGGAGTTATGGAATTAAGATATGTAATGAAGGAACTGAAATAAATAAACTTTTCTTCGATAGTAGTCAGGTTTATTGAATAAGAGATTATATATATATATATATATATATATATATATATATATATATATATATATATATATATATATAAAATCTCTTATTCAGTAAATACATATATCGGCTCGTTTCCGGCCCTTCTCTTACCTGCACACCCACAGGTGTGTTTTCTTGTGTCTTCTACCTGCTTGGCTCCGTCTGAGCATGCGTGCTCCTGCGTGGATCCGCGCAGGTGACAGCGGTCCAAAGGTAAAGTTCGGTGCTGGTCGTACATTGAACGGGGGAGGGGGTTCTGGATCAGCCCCGCAGAGCTCCGATGAAGCCGGTAGACAGGGCCGGTCCGGACACCAGAACCCGTCCGCGCCCGAACCCAGGTCCAGTTTGATCAGTTGGATGAGGAGGACTGGCCGGCTTCATGTTCATGGGCCATAAAGGAGGCAGAAGGTTCTGAGCTCGGTTCGGTTCTTCTGGAGCAACAAACTGCAGTAAATTACAACCTGGCATCCAGGCGGCCCGGTTCTGGTCCGTCCAACAAACACAAGGCGTTTTAGTTTTAGTTTCACTTTAATGAAGATTTTCGTCCTGAAAACATTTTAAATTCTCAGCCTTAGAATTAGAATATTTCTATTAAATTTAAAAGATTGATTCAGATAAAATAAACCAGCGGAACATTTTTCTCATAATCTCCATCCTTCATCGATTCAGTTCAGAACCAGAACCAACAACCTTTTGAAGTCTGACTCTACTGTATTTCAACCTGTTTAAATGTTTAAATTTCTGCTATATTATTATTATTATTATTATTATTATTATTATTATTATTATTATTATTATTATTATTATTATTATTCATTTGCAGGAAAGCTGAACTTAAATTAATTTCGTTAGACAAGAATCAAACGAAACCAAAAAATGTTTAAGTTAATAAAAAAACTAATATAAAATAAAGTGTAAATATATATTTCCAATTATAAAAAACACATTTCCAATTTTTTATAACTTCAACTCCAACAATATCAAATTATTTATTTGTATTTATCTAGATAAATATAATCAACATTTTAACATAAATTATGAGAAATATTTATTCCGATCTTTAATATCAGTTTATTTTTTTGGTTCAGAAGGAAAAAATCTAGATTCAATTTTTCTGTAAATAATTTGATGGATGATGGATGGATGGATGGATGGATGATAGATGATGGATGGACGGATGAATGGATGGATAAATGAAGGATGGATGGATGGATGGATGGATGGATGGATGGATGGATGGATGGATGGATGGATGAAGGGTGGATTAAGGATGGATGGATGAATGATGGATGGATAGATGATGGATGGATGGATGAATGAAGGATGGATGGATGAATGATGGATGGATGAAGGATGGATGGATGAATGATGGATGGATGGATGGATGATGGATGATAGATGATGGATGGATGGATGGATGGATGGATGAAGGATGGATGGATGAATGAAGGGTGGATTAAGGATGGATGGATGAATGATGGATGGATAGATGATGGATGGATGGATGAATGAAGGATGGATGGATGAATGATGGATGGATGAAGGATGGATGGATGAATGATGGATGGATGGATGGATGATGGATGATAGATGATGGAAGGATGGTGGATGGATGGATGAAGGATGGATGGATGAATGATGGATGGATGGATGATGGATGGATGGATGATGGATGGATGGGCGGATCTGTGCGGCTCATTGATGAGTGCCGCCACGGACTGTGACGTCACCGCGGCGGTCCTGCAGGAGGCCGCGGTGAGGAAGAGGAGGAGGAGGAGGAGGAGGAGGAGGAGGAGGAGGAGGAGGAGGAGGAGGAGATCGGAACCATAAACGGACCATGTGACCGCTCCGTTTTTAACAGGTGGCAGCCGGAGCGCGCGCAGACAGACGAGCAGCAGGTGGAGGCGCGCGCAGGCCCACGGACACGCGGACACACAGAGCTCACCTGCGGACAGGTGAGCGGCAGCAGGCAGGCTGGAGCCGCAGTATGCTGAGGGAGAGCCCTCACCTGGGAAGATGTACGTCAGTTACCTGCAGCTGGACAAGGAGCCCGGCATGTACCCGCACCAGAACCCGGTGGGCCGCCATCCGGGCCTCAGCCTCAGCCCGCAGAGCTTCGCGGTACCGGCTCCGCCGCAGTACTCGGACTTCGCCGGTTACCACCACCACCACCACCACCACGGCCTGGGCAACGAGCCGCAGCAGGCCGGGCCCGGGCCCGGGGCCGGCGGCTGGAGCCCGGCCTACCCGCCGCCTCCTCCCCCGGCCCGGGACGACTGGTCCTCCCATCACTACGCCGCCGCCGCCGCTGCCGCCGCCGCGGTGGGGGGACCCCCCGCCGGGCCCGGGGTCAGCGGCCCCACGCTGAGCTTCAGCCCCGCCGAGTTCCCCGGACAGCCGCCCGCGCTGCTGCCCGCCGGCCTGAACCCGTCGGCGGGGCAGCTGTCCCCCGGATCCCCGAGGAGGAGGAACCCGTACGACTGGATCCGAACCTCCGCGCCGCCCAGCAACCCAAGTAAGAACCGGAACCAAGCAGAAATCACGGTGCCGGAATAATCACAATAATCACACTTTAAACTTTTAGTTTTATTTAGTTTAACATGAAAAATGTTCTGGTTCTGGTGGTTCTGCGACTTGGTTCAGGGCCGCTTTGGACCGTCAGTACAGCCGCTGCCAGCAGAGACTGTTGAACATTTTAATATGAGGGAGATATGAAAAGAGAGCAGATAGCAGCGGACACAGGCGCCTAGAATAAGAATAAAATAAGAATAATGTAATAATGACATAAGAATAAAATAAGAATAATGTAATAATGACATAAGAATAATGTAATAATAACACAAGAAGAAATTAAGAATAATGTAATAATAACATAAGAATAACATAAGAATAATGTAATAATAACATAAGAATAAAATAAGAATAATGTAATAATAACCCATCCATCCATCCATCCATTTTCCGAACCGCTTAATCCCTCATGGGGTCGCGGGGGTTGCTGGTGCCTATCTCCAGTGTTCAATGGGCGAGAGGTGGGGTTCACCCTGGACAGGTCGCCAGTCTATCGCAGGGCAACACAGAGACAAACAGGACAAACAACCATTCTTGCACACACTCACACCTAAGGACAATTTGGAGAAGCCAATTAACCTAACAGTCATGTTTTTGGACTGTGGGAGGAAGCCGGAGTACCCGGAGAGAACCCATGCATGCACAGGGAGAACATGCAAACTCCATGCAGAAAGACCCAGGGGTGTACTTGAACCCAGGACCTTCTTGCTGCAAGGCAACAGCGCTACGCACTGCGCCACTGTGTAATAATAACATAAGAATAAAATAAGAATAATGTAATAATAACATAAGAATAACATAAGAATAATGTAATAATAACATAAGAATAAAATAAGAATAATGTAATAATATAATAATATGATAATAAAATAATGATGATAAAAATTATGCTGATTATATTATAATTATTATCATTTTTATTAGTAGTTAATAATAATAATAATAATAATAATAATAATAATAATAATAATAATAATAATAATAATAAATAATAATAATAATAATAATAATAATAATAATCTGAGCCATTTCTTTTTATCAATAAATCTAATTTATCATTTAGCTCCCAGGAGGTTGGATCTGATTTTTTAATTCATAATAATTTTAGAACCGTTTTGCTTTCTTCTCTCACTTCAATTTCATTTTATCAATAATATTAAACTTTTCTCGTTCAACTGAAGCATTCGTTCATTTTTAACCTGAGAACCGAAACATTTCATCAGAACACGTCGGAGTTCTGACCCAGTTCGGCGGCCGCGGTCCGGTCCACCGCGGTTCGGTGCGCCTTAGCGGCGCTTTAAATGTGCCGCCGGGACGCACGACGCTGCTGGATGAAGCGGAACCAGAACCGCAACTTTTTCCTTCGTTCATTTCTGTTCCTGAATCTTTTATTTCTGCCCTGAAATAAAATACAAGGAAAAAAAACATCGGAACAAATGTGCCGAACCTTTAAAGGCCCAGATCATCCGAACCCAGCTGGTTCTGTCCTCTGAACAGAACCAGACTGTATCTTCATTCTGCCTTTCAGGATTCGGTTCTAAGCTTGAGACGTAAACCTTCGGCTGGTTCTGTGATAACTGGACCCGGTGCTCAGTGGGCCGGTTCGCTCCAGTACCGGCGGCACGCTGCCGTGTTTACCTGGATCCAGGAGGCTGAGCGGACCGGAACTGGACCGGAGCTGCATGATACTGACCAGTCCTTCAGCAGAACATCAGCGGGTCCAGCAGAACCTGCAGGTCCACTGCAGGCTCAGCGCGTCTCTGTCTGCAGAATAACTTCATAATTTAATATTAATTAAAACAGCAGCAAGAGAAAATAAAATCCTGCAGAAACAAGAAAATGATTTTATATCAACAATGGAGCACAAACCTCCTTATGAAGGACGATAAATTAAAATAAAGTAGAATAAATTAGAATAAAGTAGAATAAATTAGAATCAAGTAGAATAAATGCAACACCAGGCAGTTTGATACAGAACCGGGACACAAAAAATTATTCTGTCCTGATTCTACAGGTTAGTTTGATGAAAACGCCTAAAAACATCATCAGTGGGAGACTTTAAACCGCGCGATGATGATGATGATGATGATGATGATGATGATGGTGATGATGATGATGGTGAGGGTGATGATGATGATGATGATGGTGATGATGATGATGATGGTGGTGATGATGGTGATGATGGTGATGGTGGTGATGATGATGATGGTGATGATGATGATGATGGTGAGGGTGATGATGATGATGATGATGGTGAGGGTGATGATGATGATGATTATGATGATGGTGATGATGGTGATGATGATGATGATGGTGGTGATGGTGGTGATGATGATGATGATGATGATGATGATGATGATGATGATGATGATGATGATGATGATGATGGTGGTGATGATGATGATGGTGATGGTGATGATGATGGTGATGATGATGATGATGGTGAGGGTGATGATGATGATGATGATGGTGATGATGGTGAGGGTGATGATGATGATGATGATGGTGATGATGATGATGATGGTGGTGATGATGGTGATGGTGGTGATGCTGATGATGGTGCTGATGATGATGATGGTGCGGGTGATGCTGATGCTGATGATGATGCGGGTGCTGCTGATGATGCTTCTGCTGCTGCTGCTGATGGTGATGATGGTGATGATGCTGATGATGGTGGTGCTGCTGGTGCTGATGATGGTGGTGCTGATGCTGCTGATGGTGGTGCTGCTGCTGATGATGCTGGTGCTGATGGTGCTGATGCTGATGATGGTGGGGTGCTGCTGATGCTGCTGCTGGTGCGGGTGATGGTGCTGCTGCTGATGCTGCTGCTGCTGATGGTGATGATGATGATGCTGCTGATGATGGATGCTGATGCTGGTGGTGATGCTGATGGTGGTGATGCTGCTGATGATGGTGCTGCTGCTGATGCTGGTGCGGGTGATGATGATGATGATGGATGATGGGTGATGATGATGATGACTTATGATGATGGTGATGATGGTGATGATGATGATGATGGTGGTGATGATGGTGATGATGATGATGATGATGATGATGATGATGATGATGATGATGATGATGATGATGGTGGTGATGATGATGATGATGATGATGATTAGTTTTCCTGAGGAAGGTTAATTAGGAGGAGCTCGTTAAGACGAGAGGAACCGCTAGTAGAATCTGGGACCAGTTCTAATTTCTTACTTTTGTTTTATAATTTTAATGTTTTTCATTCGTTCAAAGACTTTTATTGTTGCTTTATTGAAAAACTGCAGGTGAAATGATGCTTTGCTGCTGTTTAGTTCCAACAGTCCTCGTGGCTTTTAGCCTCACCTGTAGCTCAGGTACCGTTTCTCCGCTCAGTGACACGCGGGGCTCAGACTCGTTCATCTCCAGCAAATATATCCATAATATTTATTTATATATATGATAAAACGCTTCAAAATGTTTTAAATATGCCGTTATTCTGAGGACGATAACCAGGATTTTACTCCAGCTGGAGCGGCTGATCTGATTGGCTGCTCCCTGATGACGTCACAGAAGGGTCGTCCCCATTGCTGTGCTTTCAAAATAAAAGCATGTGAACAAAGACGGATGTTCTGGATCCAAACATGAAGTTCTGACCCAAAGACCATCATACAGACCAACGGAACCAGAACCTGGAAGGATCGGGTCAGAACTTTCTGCTATAAATGTCCAACATGTTTAAAATTAATCACAGCGGCGCCGTCTGGACCGTCTGGACCGGTCCAGACTTTTAACAGATTTCATCCTGGTCGGCTGCGATGATCCAGAACCAAATGTTTGGTTTTCAGTCCAAACTTTGATGACACGGAACCAGGCAGCTTCACTGAGTCCGGTTTGACCCTCAGAACTGAGACCCGACACTGATGCTGGTGCTGAAAACATCTGGGGGTCACCAGGTCCACACGGCCAGCTTCAGTGGCTCGTTTTGGGCCGGTACCGGGACCGCGGCGCCCGACATCACTGTAACTGGACTGCGGGCGGTTCAGAACCAGCTCCATGTGTGGTTCTGTGGGCCCGTTTGTCTGAGAGCCCGGTTAGAGTCCACGGCATCATGACCTGTCTGACCCAACAGCACATTGAAGATGCTGGCAGAACCCTGATAATGGGTCGGTTCTGTCTGGATGAGAGGAGACCCGGTACCGGAGGTGATCCAGAGATGGTCTCAGCTTCCTGTTGCTGAAACCTTTGGTTGCTTTGAGCTTTTTAACGGGTCCAAAGTTTCGGCGTCTCGTCTCCCAGAACTCTGCAGAACCTTTGCCATGGTTCTGGTTCTGATCTGGGCTCTGGGGACAGCCTGCAGCTGCTGTCCGTCCAGCCGGTCAACGCCTGGATGAACAAAGTCGATTCCTTCTCCTTCATTATGTCTCGTTTTATCCGCCCACGTTGGTTCTGACTCGGCGCGGAGCGGGTCGGACAGATGTTGCTGCGGCGCCGACATGTTTGAGTTGGTGGCGCTGAGTGGGGGGGGGGGGGCAGCCGGCGCCGACCGGACCGCTGTGTGTTCAGAGTTAATGTGGAACCGGAGCGTGATAATGAGCGCTTTAATCGGACCGCTCCGACAGGCCGGCAGCAGAACACGGCCCGGTCCGACAGCTGGTTCTGCTGTTTCCTGCTCATTCAGCTCCAGCTGGGATGGTTCTGTCTCCTGGAAGCTCTTCCAGAATCCGCCTGGCGCCCCAGAACCGGGCCAGAGGTGAGGGTCCAGCTGTTGAGGCCCAAAGTCGGGTTCTTCTGACCCGCATCGGGTCCTCCAGAACCAGCTGTCAGAAGGACGGCGGCCTGGTGGAACCAGGAGACGTGGACCTCGGTGGCTGTGGTGACCGCCAGAACCTCAAATCGGACCTTTCACACGATGTTCTGGATGGATGCGGTCAGAAGGACATCCGGTTCCGTAGAGGTTCTCTGGGTCACAGCTCACATGGAGAGAGTCCAGAACCTGTGTTCTGATGGCAGGGGCAGATGTCCTGTGGTTCTGTTGAACCTGGCTGGTGAACAGAACCACCAGGACTGGTTCCGCCAAACTGGTTTCAGTTACAAACCAGGTGCTGGGCCCAGTTCTACTGGTTCTACAGAGAGTCCGTTCGGACCGCAGACAGAGAACCACTTTGATGGTCCAGTCTTTCTGACATCAGCAGGGAGACTGGACCAGAACATCTGTGAACAGTACCAGCAATATGGACCAGCACATCTATTCAATTCAATTAAATTCAATTTTATTTATATAGCGCCAATTAATGAAACATGTCATCTTGAGGTTCTTTACAAAGTCAAAATCAATCAGATTATACAGATTGGTAAAAAATGTCCGATATAAGGGAACCAGTTGATTGCTTCAAGTCTCTCCAAGCAGCATTCACTCCTCCTGAAAGAGCGTAGAGCCACAGGAAGAGTCATCTGCATTGTACATGGCTTTGCAGCAATCCCTCATACTGAGCATGCATGAAGCGACAGTGGAGAGGAAAACTCCCCTTTAACAGGGAGGAGAACCTCCAGCAGAACCAGAACCAGGCTCAGTGTGAACGCTCATCTGCCTCCACCCACTGGGGCTTAGAGAAGACAGAGCAGAGACACAGAAAGCACAGAAGCTCACATTGATCCAGGAGTACTTTCTATGTTAGAGAAGACAGAGCAGAGACATCTGTGAACGGTACCATGACCTGGACCAGAACATCTGTGAACGGTACCGGCGATCTGGACCGGCAGCCAACACAATGTTCCCAACGTTCTCTGGTTGTGGATCCAGCAGAACATGTGGTCGTTGACTCGATGAAGTGACTCGACCCACTGAAGTTCTGGGACGGGTGAAGATCAGAACCAGAGTTGAGGCTCAACGGGTCAAAGGTGAAAGTGACTGAGAAGCTTCAGACGTGCTGATCGGGTTCTGGTCTTCCCTGTCTGGTCTGGGCCTGGTACCAAACAGAACCGGGCTGTTAGGGCTGCAGAACAGATCATTGATACCAACCTGGTCCACGTACATAACAGTGAAGGTAATTCTCATTTTCTGCACCCATCACTGTGTGTATGTATGTGTATGTGGACCGCTGCAGCACTCCCACCTCCTACATGAACATAATGATGAAATTATATCTCCTCCTGCTTCCTCATCGCTGCTTCATGGCCTCAGTCTGTCCGCTAGTCCACAGTGTGTTCATGCTTTCTAGCCTGAGTTTGATTTATTGCTGCATTATTGATTTATGGTATTATTGTATAATCAGCTAATCATGATCAGAGTCAGATTCCTCCAGTGGAAACAGAAGCACTGGTGAATTCTGCTGCAGGTCAGGTTTTCTTTAGGCCTTAAAAGCATAACCCTGATAGCCTGGTGCAGTGCCAGATGAATTGTGGGTAATGTAGGCCCCGGGTTGTGGCCTGAACACAAACAGCCCAGGTTGTGTCAGCTTTTAACAGCAACATGTGAACTCGGAGCCCATAAATGAATAAAAGCTGATAAAAGCTCAGTTCATGCAAATGCAGCCGGGGCAGGGAGCCATTTGAATAGAGGAGTGATGGTGAGAACACACGACTCCTCCAGTCTGACGGCACCTTCTGCCTCAGCTTTACAACACATAATATAAAAAGTTACGACTTCATTCACATTTTTACATACTGACAGCTGTGATTTCACAGCTCGGTGGAATCATGAAAGGCTTGGCCTGCCTGCAGTCAGCAATAAAACCTCTAAATGACACTTTCATCAAACAGATCGGTTGCTGGTTTGCTAATTATTTACATTATTTACATTAATTACATCCAGTGAGAACTGAAAGCACTAAGCTGATGGATGGATGGAACCAGAACCAGAACCCAACCTGGAGAAGCAGTTTTTAGTTCCTATGCTCCACTTATCTGGAAAAAACTCCCAGAGGGCTGGAAAAGAGCTGAAAGCCTGAGTTCCTTCAAATCAAGATTAAAAGCTGTTTGGTTAGAGTTGCCTTTAAATGTTAATGCTGACGTTTGAGTCCAACTTGTCTGATAGCTTAACCTGCTGCTACTATTTCTCTGCAATGTTTTCTGATCTGGTCGTTTTCAACACTTTGAATTGTCTGGTTACTGAAATCTGCTAAACAAATAAACTGATGATGGATGATGGATGGAGCTCTGTCACACTTTCACCAATCAGGCATTACATTATGACCAGGTCTCTCCCCGTTTTCAGAGAAAACGGAAACACTAATTATCGCACCTGAATGTAAAATCCCTCAGATAAAGCAATATATTGCTGACTGAGGCTCGTCTGTTCAGCCGAGCCTCAGGAGCTTAGGTGTTGTGTTCAATACAGCGATGTCCTCCTTGGAGAACCACTCCAAACAATTAGTTAGAAACTGTTATTTCCAACTAAGAAATATCTCCAAATTAAGACCATTTGTGTCAAAGGGTGAGTTGGAAATGATTATTCATGCTTTTATCTCCTCACGGTTGGACTATTGCAACAGTCTTTTTACACGTTTGAGCAAGAAGGAGCTGAACCGTCTCCAGGTTGTCCAGAACTCTGCTGCAGGAACACATTACCCCAGTATTGCCGGCTTTGCATTGGCTACCGGTCCAGTATAGAACGCAATTCAAAATGTTTGTCCTTACTTTTAGAGCCCTGCATGGTCTAGCTCCTCCCTACATTTCTGAGCTGATACAGCTCCATACTCCGACCCGTAGTCTGAGGTCACTGGGCCAATCATTGTTAGTGGTCCTACACTCTTATTTTAAAACTAGAGGGGATCGCTCATTCCAGGCAGTGGCTCCGAGGCTGTGGAATGTTTTGCCTCTTTCTTTACGTTGTTTGAACTCTGTTGCTTCTTTTAAAAAGCAACTAAAGACGCTGCTATTCAAGCAGGCTTTTAATTAGACATGTGGGTTTTATGGTTTTGTTTGTATGTTTTCCATTTTGTTTTAAAATGCTGTTTAGTATTGCTGTATACTGTTTTTTCCTTTGTATTTGTATTTTACTGTGAAGCACTTTGTGATTTTTATCTGAGAAAAGTGCTATATAAATACATTTTACTTACTTACTTACTGCTGTGACAGCAGGCCTCACCCAGCAGCCATGGACTCCAGCAGATCCCTGAAAGCCTGCTGAGGTTTCTGGCACCAAGCTTCCTGAGTAGTGGAAGGTGTGAGACGTTCCTCCAGGTTCTCTAGAGTTGTTTGTCCATCACATCCCACAGACCAGGGCAGTTTGGAGGCTGCCAACCATACCTGAACCATTTGTGTTTGGTGGCAGGGAGCATCCTCAGCCACCAGTGGTTGAGTGGGTGGTACGTGCTGAAGTAACATCAACATGGATGGCACAGCCTTTTCCTGCTCTGATGCCCACACGCCTGTTGTTGGTGGACAGGAGTGGTCAGCAGCCATGAAGTCTCACACAGAACATCCCTGCTGTAATCTACTCTGTGTTCTGACACCGTTCAATGTCAGCCAGCATTAACTAGTCAGAGCTAGAGTAGCTTGTCTATTGGATCAGAACACGTGGGCCATCCTTTATGACTCTGTTGCTGGTTCAACGATGTCCCTTCTTTGGTCCACACTTGATAGATACTGACTGTTGCAGACCAGGACAGCTCCAGTTTTGGAAATGTTCTGACCCAGTTGTTCAGCGATCACAGTTAGATCCTTCTTGTCCTGCTTGCTCAAATCCTCACGCTGGCCATTCTTCCTGTAACACATCAGATCTGATCTTCACTTGCTGTCTTCCCCATCCCACCCTTAAACAGATGCCATCATAAAGAGACAGAGCTGCTTACCAGTCAGTGGTCATAATGTTGCTAAAAGCAGAGATAATGGACTGAATGCTTGATGTATGTAAAAACACCTGATAATTTAGCTGCCAGCATGAAATAATAGCGTCATCTGCATAGAAAGATCTTAATATCATATCATCTGCATAGAAAGAGCATAATATCATCTGCATAGAAAGATCATAATATAATCTGCATAGAAAGAGCATAATATCATATCATCTGCATAGAAAGATCATAATATCATCTGCATAGAAAGATCATAATATCATCTGCATAGAAAGATCATAATATCATATCATCTGCATAGAAAGAGCATAATATCCTATCATCTGCATAGAAAGAGCATAATATCATCAGCATAGAAAGAGCATAATATCATCTGCATGGAAAGATCATAATATCATCTGCATAGAAAGATCATAATATCATCTGCATAGAAAGAGCATAATATCATCTGCATAGAAAGATCATAATATCATATCATCTGCATAGAAAGAGCATAATATCATCTGCATGGAAAGATCATAATATCATCTGCATAGAAAGATCATAATATCATCTGCATAGAAAGATCATAATATCATCTGCATAGAAAGATCATAATATCATCTGCATAGAAAGATCATAATATCATCTGCATAGAAAGAGCATAATATCATCTGCATAGAAAGATCATAATATCATATCATCTGCATAGAAAGATCATAATATCATCTGCAAAGAAAGAGCATAATATCATCTGCATAGAAAGATCATAATATCATCTGCATGGAAAGATCATAATATCATCTGCATGGAAAGATCATAATATCATCTGCATAGAAAGATCATAATATCATCTGCATAGAAAGAGCATAATATCATCTGCATAGAAAGATCATAATATCATATCATCTGCATAGAAAGAGCATAATATCATCTGCATAGAAAGATCATAATATCATATCATCTGCATAGAAAGAGCATAATATCATCTGCATAGGAAGATCATAATATCATATAATTTGCATAGAAAGAGCATAATATCATATCATCTGCATAGAAAGATCATAATATCATCTGCATGGAAAGATCAAAATATCATCTGCATAGAAAGATCATAATATCATATCATCTGCATAGAAAGAGCATAATATCATATCATCTGCATAGAAAGAGCATAATATCATCTGCATAGAAAGAGCATAATATCATCTGCATAGAAAGATCATAATATAATCTGCATAGAAAGAGCATAATATCATATCATCTGCATAGAAAGATCATAATATCATCTGCATGGAAAGATCATAATATCATCTGCATAGAAAGATCATAATATAATCTGCATAGAAAGAGCATAATATCATATCATCTGCATAGAAAGATCATAATATCATCTGCATAGAAAGATCAAAATATCATCTGCATAGAAAGATCATAATATCATCTGCATAGAAAGATCATAATATCATCTGCATAGAAAGATCATAATATCATCTGCATAGAAAGAGCATAATATCATCTGCATAGAAAGATCATAATATCATATCATCTGCATAGAAAGATCATAATATCATCTGCATAGAAAGATCATAATATCATCTGCATAGAAAGATCATAATATCATCGGCATAAACATTTTTCTGGAAAAGTCACAGAAAGTTTTTAAGTTTATATTTCTGCTGGTTTATTATCCAACACGGTATTCTGACGTGTTTGAATGAAGAAACGAGATATTGTTGTCGGACTGAACGCTGCTGCTTTAACAGACTGTTAGCTAAGTGAATCATTAGTGAAATTGATAAAAGCTCCTGAGCTCATCTCACGTCCCGACAGAGGAGTTGATCTTTTCCTGTCTGTCTGTGTTGTAGATGGGAAGACTCGGACGAAGGACAAATATCGGGTGGTGTACACCGACCACCAGCGGCTGGAGCTAGAGAAGGAGTTTCACTACAGCAAGTACATCACCATCCGGAGGAAGGCGGAGCTGGCCACGGCGCTCAGTCTGTCGGAGAGACAGGTACGCAGACCAGGGCTGCTGGTCTTCTCTGATCTGTTGGTCAATCAGGAAAAACTCTCAGAACTTTCCTTTCTGAGGATTTCAGTTTTTCACTAGAATAAAGTAAACGTGTTTTCCTGCGGAGGTCTTCTAGGCTTACATGTTCTGACCCAGTAAAGCCGTGTAGAATAAATGGTGTTCCTCAATTTTGAAATGGGTCCAACTTTTCCAGGTGAAGATCTGGTTCCAGAACCGACGAGCGAAGGAGCGAAAGATCAACAAGAAGAAGCTGCAGCAGCCGGCCTCCTCCACGACCACGCCCACCCCCCCCACCGGCAGCGGTGGCAGCGGAGGAGGAGGCGGACTCCACGGCAACGGCAGCAGCAGCGTGGCCATGGTGACGAGCAGCAGCGGCAGCAACGGGCTGGTTTCTCCATCGTCTCTGACTCTGAACATCAAGGAGGAGTTCTGAGGAGGAGAAAGACGACGTTCCACTGGAGGCTGATATGGGCCTGGAGAGCCTCGGCAACAAACTGAAACATTTCAGCTTCTGGACTCTTCGCCTCTTCATGAGTTCTGAAGCTAAAGCCCTAAGAGAAGGTCTGCACATGTTGATGGGTGAATCTTCCAGGAGGTGTTTGCTCACAGATGTTCAGCCTGTTTGATCCCAAACAGCTGGAAGAACTCTGAAACATGCTGATCGACGCTGAGCTTCTCTGCTGGGTCCATCACCTTCAGCCAAATGTTCCTGACGTTTGGACCAATCAGGGAGCTTCATGAAGGTCTGCTCAGTGGTTCTCTGGTTGCTAGTTAAATCCCAGCTTCACTTTAGCTCCTCCTCCCTGTGGCTCGCTAGGTCTGCTGCCCACATTTTACTGAGCATTTAACCTTCAACCCGTCACTTTGGATCAGAATCAGAGGTTCTAGAAACTCCAATCAGACCCTTTTTTCTCATCTTATCTGGACTTAAAGACTCTAAAGAGTTTTTTGTCTCCATTTGACAAGAAATGATGAAATAAAAATGTAGAAAATTTATAAAATTTAACTTTTTATTGAACGGTTTTACAACTAAAATAATTTTTAAAAGTTTATATTTCCTCATTTTTTGTATCTTAATTAATACATTAATTAGCAATTAGGAATTTGAAGTCATGTAATTATTATAACTAAAAGACATTTTTTTCATAATTTTTGAATTTTATACATTTTTATAAAGAGTTTGTAAATTATATTTATCAACCTGTTTACTCGACACAGCAGGTTCTTCAGGAACGTCTACCTTGTTAGCAGAGACTAAAAGGTGAAGGTCTGGTAGCACCGAGGCTGTTTTTTTGCTAAAATTCAGCTTGAACTGAAATCTGGCAGAGCTGAATATGGAGAATCCGCTTTAATGGGCTGTGAGTCCATCTGTGTGATTTAGATGAATACGATGTTTCTGATGCGTCCTAAAGCGGCAGAAAAGGTCCAAAGTATTATCATCTGAATCTAAATACCTCCCTATTTATTTTCTTCTTTCATTAAATTTATTTTGAGAATTCCACAAATAAAAGTCTAAATCACTGGAGGAAAAGTATAGAAACAGATTTTTGTATTTAATTTTAATCTTCAGCAGTAAAATATTTATTTGGTTAGAATTCTTAATAAGGCCTTTTGAGGAAAGTTTGTGTTAATTTCAGGAATATTATCACATCAGAACTTTTAAAAACTCCAAGACTGTAACATTAAAACTATTAAAAAGACACAAATAGATAATGAAATATACAAAGAAATGCAAGAACATTTAGATTTCAACAAGATTTAAACTAAAGGCAGGTATGAATGAGAAATGAGTGCAAACCCTGAGACACTTTAAAACAAAAAAAGCTGGTTCTACAGTGCAGGTCCAGTTTCTGTCTGCTCCCTGGACCCCAGAGGAGATGCTGGTTTGAGTCTCCAGCAGTAATTCAGGAAGGAACCGGACCATGCAGGGCCACCAGGTAACCAGTAACAGACAGGTAACTAGTCACAGGTAACCAGTAACAGACAGGTAACTAGTAGCAGGTAACCAGTAACAGACAGATAACTAGTAACAGGTAACCAGTAACAGACAGGTCACTAGTCACAGGTAACCAGTAACAGACAGGTAACTAGTAGCAGGTAACCAGTAACAGACAGGTAACTAGTCACAGGTAAGCAGTAACAGACAGGTCATTAGTCACAGGTAACCAGTAACAGACAGGTAACTAGTAGCAGGTAACCAGTAACAGACAGGTAACTAGTCACAGGTAACCAGTAACAGACAGGTCACTAGTAGCAGGTAACCAGTAACAGACAGGTAACTAGTCACAGGTAACCAGTAACAGACAGGTAACTAGTAGCAGGTAACCAGTAACAGACAGGTCACTAGTCACAGGTAACCAGTAACAGACAGGTAACTAGTCACAGGTAACCAGCAACAGACAGATCACTAGTCACAGGTAACCAGTAACAGGCATATGACTAGTAGCAGGTAACCAGTAACATACAGATGACTAGTTGCAGGTAACCAGTAACAGACAGATCACTAGTCACAGGTAACCAATAATAGACAGGTAACTAGTAGCAGGTAACCAGTAACAGACAGGTCACTAGTCACAGGTAACCAATAATAGACAGGCAACTAGTAGCAGGTAACCAGTAACAGACAGATCACTAGTCACAGGTAACCAGTAACAGACAGGTCACTAGTCACAGGTAACCAGTAACAGACGTGTCACTAGTCACAGGTAACCAGTAACAGACATGTCACTAGTC
Organism: Fundulus heteroclitus; assembly: GCF_011125445.2. NCBI lineage: Eukaryota > Metazoa > Chordata > Actinopteri > Cyprinodontiformes > Fundulidae > Fundulus > Fundulus heteroclitus. The sequence goes on from NW_023397022.1 coordinate 66,324, forward strand.
ACAGGTAACCAGTAACAGACATATGACTAGTAGCAGGTAACCAGTAACAGACAGGTAACTAGTCACAGGTAACCAGTAACAGGCAGGTAACTAGTCACATGTAACCAGTAACAGACAGGTACCTAGTAGCAGGTAACCAGTAACGGACAGGTCACTAGTCACAGGTAACCAGCAACAGACAGATCACTAGTCACAGGTAACCAGTAACAGACATATGACTAGTAGCAGGTAACCAGTAACAGACATATGACTAGTAGCAGGTAACCAGTAACAGACAGGTACCTAGTAGCAGGTAACCAGTAACGGACAGGTCACTAGTCACAGGTAACCAGTAACATACAGGTACCTAGTAGCAGGTAACCAGTAACGGACAGGTACCTAGTAGCAGGTAACCAGTAACAGACAGGTCACTAGTCACAGGTAACCAGTAACAGACAGGTAACTAGTAGCAGGTAACCAGTAACAGACAGGTCACTAGTCACAGGTAACCAGTAACAGACAGGTAACTAGTCACAGGTAACTAGTCACAGGTAACCAGCAACAGACAGATCACTAGTCACAGGTAACCAGTAACAGGCATATGACTAGTAGCAGGTAACCAGTAACATACAGATGACTAGTTGCAGGTAACCAGTAACAGACAGATCACTAGTCACAGGTAACCAATAATAGACAGGTAACTAGTAGCAGGTAACCAGTAACAGACAGGTCACTAGTCACAGGTAACCAATAATAGACAGGCAACTAGTAGCAGGTAACCAGTAACAGACAGATCACTAGTCACAGGTAACCAGTAACAGACAGGTCACTAGTCACAGGTAACCAGTAACAGACGTGTCACTAGTCACAGGTAACCAGTAACAGACATGTCACTAGTCACAGGTAACCAGTAACAGACATATGACTAGTAGCAGGTAACCAGTAACAGACAGGTAACTAGTCACAGGTAACCAGTAACAGGCAGGTAACTAGTCACATGTAACCAGTAACAGACAGGTAACTAGTAGCAGGTCACCAGTAACAGACAGGTCACTGGTCACAGGTAACCAGTAACAGACAGGTAACTAGTAGCAGGTAACTAGTAACAGACATATGACTAGTAGCAGGTAACCAGTAACAGACAGGTACCTAGTAGCAGGTAACCAGTAACGGACAGGTCACTAGTCACAGGTAACCAGTAACAGACAGGTAACTAGTAGCAGGTAACCAGTAACAGACATATGACTAGTAGCAGGTAACCAGTAACAGACAGGTACCTAGTAGCAGGTAACCAGTAACGGACAGGTCACTAGTCACAGGTAACCAGCAACAGACAGATCACTAGTCACAGGTAACCAGTAACAGACATATGACTAGTAGCAGGTAACCAGTAACAGACATATGACTAGTAGCAGGTAACCAGTAACAGACAGGTACCTAGTAGCAGGTAACCAGTAACGGACAGGTCACTAGTCACAGGTAACCAGTAACATACAGGTACCTAGTAGCAGGTAACCAGTAACGGACAGGTACCTAGTAGCAGGTAACCAGTAACGGACAGGTCACTAGTCACAGGTAACCAGTAACAGACATGTCACTAGTCACAGGTAACCAGTAACGGACAGGTACCTAGTAGCAGGTACAGGTAACGCCATCTGCACATAGGGATTTTAGAGCACAAAACACTGCTAAAATAAACTTTAATAATAAACTTTAATAATAACTTTGGAGGAAATTCTTCCAACTTGGAAGGTTAAACATCTTGAACCTAAAATATTTAGAATTGTAATTTTTCTGCCAAAGTTTCCATCAGACTGAGAACTTTTCCATCTGTTGCCTCCATTTATGCAGCTGCTGGTCCTGCTCTCTGGATGCTGGTTCTGGAACCAGGACCGGACCAGAGGTTCTGCAGCTCATTTAGAACCGTTTGAAGGTTTCAGCTTTTAAAACTCACTTCCTGTTTGAAACGCTCGCTCCTAAGCTCCGGGGCTTCAGACCTCGGTTCAGAGTGCCAACATTTCTGTGACATTTATTGCCTTTCAGCTGTTTGATGAACGGACGGTTCCAGTCGCTCTGCGATGGTCCGCTCCTCTGAGGAGAAACCCGTTCTGAATATGTTGGAAAATTTATTTAGTCCATAAGATGTTGAGAAACCACCAGATCTGGATTCCAGTGAAATCATTGTTGACCCAAACTGTACTGTACTGGACCGAGCAGTACCACTGGTTCTGATTCAGATGTATAATATTATTGGACTTTCATTAGAATCAGTTTTAACGTGCATACAAGGTCGCATCTTGATCTTGATTAAGGCGGAAATAAGTCAGAGGTTTTTCTTTGTTTTATTCTGAAGAGAACATCCCGGCTGTTTTTCTCTTGCTTCGATCCCAAACGGCGCTGGTGCTGATCCAGACCTGTAGGAACCGGTTGCTTCAGGTGGTGGAAATGTTGTGAACTACTGATTTTATTCCCTTTTATTTTCACAGAAAATTAAGATTTTTTGCTTTTCTGCACCACGTTGCCTTGATGTTCTGTAAATGTCTGTGATTTTGGGAGAATGCATCATGTGTATATTTCAAATATAATTTTTATTAAAAACAAAAAGCTTTATTGTAAAATTGTCTGTTGGCATTTTTATCAGACTAAAAACATTTTAGAGACAGAGACTAAAGTTCTGATTGGGACGGTTTATGTCCAGTTTGTTCAGTTTGACCCGCCAGCATGTTGTGATCAGGTAAACTTACCTGCAGTTCAGCCTCACGGCTCAGAGCCGCCAGTGAAGCAAAGATGACCTTAACGGCAATTAAAAACTTTAACATCACCATTTTGATGCTTTAACCCTCCTATCGTCCTCAAATATAGTAACAAATTTGGTCCTTGGGGTCAAATTGACCCCAAGGACGATAGGAGGGTTAAAGAAGCGTTTAGTTGGAACAGAGAGAGAATGCGGCGACACAGGATGGGAGCAAACAGCGGGTACGATTCTCACATATTCCATCTACAGATATCAATACTCTGTTTTTAATAACCTCTCGTTGAGTATTACTCAAACACACGGAAACATGTTTGCCAACTGATACATGGGTTGAGGTGTGGTGTCCAAAGGGCAAAGAGGAACGCTGGGCAAACAGACGCAGGATCCTGCTATCTGCTGCTCTGTGTGTTCATGTGTCCACAGTGGGACCTTTGTCCTCCAGGGCCCACTTTGCCTCCAACAACAGTCCTATCTTAACTCTGATACGATTATCTGCAGGGTGGATGTAGGAACCAGTCGGCCATGGAGACCGCCGAGGAGCCGCTCTGAACTTGAGACCTTCGGTGGAAAGCTGAGAGACTCAGAAATAAATGGCAGCTAAATAAAATAATCTTCATGAAATCTCTTCTTACCTCACTAACGACACGATCTGTCTTTTTATTTTTACATTTTATCTCAAATGAACAATGACTGAGGCCTGGATGTTAAATTGTTCTAAATCTAATAGAAAGGCTCCAGAACTCCTCCTTGAGGAACTCCTCATATGATCAGTTTTACTGACTAAAGAATTACTTTATAGCAAAAAGCTAATTCAAGAAATAACATTTTTGTGACATAAATCTCATTATCTGCTGTGTTATAGAGGAGCTATTTTTCTCAGTCTTGGCTGCATGTGATTAAAGTTTATTCGCTGTTTGGCTTCACTTTAGTCATTTAGAGACAGAAGAATCTCCTCTGGACCTGCTGGAGATCAGCGGCTTGGGACGGATCAGAACCGGCTGTCCTAAAGTCCTACAGGCCACCTCTGCTCCTTTCTAATAAACTAAAGGCGACATTTAAAACATTTCACCATCTCTGACTTATTAAGAATTATTATTTGTTGCTTTTAAAAGGAAAGTCAAGATATATAAAGATAATATAGTTGGCATTTTCATTTTACACCTCATATTCCAACCAGTGAAACTATAATTATTTTTATGACTCAAACTACAAAAATCAGCAAAAAATTCCTTTAAATCAACCCAACGTTAGAAAAAGATCAAACGTCTTTAAAGGAGAAGGAAACCGACACTCAGCTGCTATTTCTGGTTATCCATGTCGCCTCATCCCAAACTCTTATCATTTCATAGAACTGATTAACGCCGCTGACACCTGCAGCTTGACGTCATGAATTAAACATGGCGTCATGTGGCATGGTTAGGCCACGCCTCGTCTTTATGCTCCAATCAGAGCGACTCGTTAGATGCAATATATTGATGAGTCATCGTGACAGAAGAAAATAACAACATAAATACACCCTGAACAGATGCCAGAAACTCTGAGATTAGTTTCATATTGTTGTGTGGAAAAATGTTCTTTAAATTAATAAAAATATTTTTTTCTCAGATATAATATTGTTGCATAATACTATTATTATATATATTAGACATATTATTGTCAGATATAAATAAATTAGTGAGAAAAGAATTCAACCCTTCTAGGACAAAAATGTCAGATGTAGCAGATGTTTCTGTGAGACCAGAACCAGAACACTCAGGTCTAAAGACAATGAGACCAGAACCAGAACACTCAGGTCCAAAAACAATGAGACCAGAACCAGAACACTCAGGTCCAAAAACAATGAGACCAGAACCAGAACACTCAGGTCCAAACAGGCCAAACATGTAGGAACATTCACCTGCAGCTTAAATAACACCTTTCCTCTGGTTTCACCGCTGCACCAAGGCCCAAGGTAACAGAGTCTACTATAAGCCCGGTGGTCCAGAACCAGAACCTCAGAGGTCCACAGAAAGTCTGTCTATCACACATTTAATGTAAGGAAATTAAGAATAAAAGACCAAAGTTTCAACGGCTTGGAGAGACTTGATGCAACCTGCTGGGTTTCCTTAGAGAGGAAACTTTCTGACCAACCTGGAGGATCTGATGGAGTCTGACTTTGGAAAGAGACTTGAGATGATGTGATGGAAAAATTTGCATTTCCTGCGAAAATGCACTGTGAATGCAGTAAGCTGAATGATTAAGCAAAAGATGCAGAAGTTCTTTGAAGAAGAGAAAAATAGCTGAAAAGCATTGAAGAAGTTGAAAAAGTTGAAGAATTTGAAAAAGTTGAAGAATTTGAACATGAACGAACAATAGCTGAAAGATTAGAAGAAGAAATAAACTGAGGGAATGGCACCAAACATCTCCTAACTCATTCTAAACACTGAATCGTTTAACAAAGCAGAAGTAGAACTTGAATATACTGTAGCCATATTTGGGCCCGCATTTCTAGGAGTATAAGGGGTTTTGCCCCCCATTGAAAACTATTGGATGTTTGACACCTCATAGCTTGGAGATGCTTTATGTGACGTAGGCCAAATTTCTTGTGGAGCTTTCTCTCTAAAGGAAAGCAGAAGTTTGTACGAGCTTCCTAGAGCTACTTCCGGTTAGCAACATGCTAACAGTTAGCCGCTAACATGGTTGTGTTCAGTATCACCGGGTGATTGTACTCTGTCAGTTTGGTCCAAATCCTGTACTGGGAAGTGCCTCAAAAATGGGTGCCAATACTTAATGTCACCAAACGTGACCAAAGTTTGTGTCAGATTGGCCTCCTTTAGCAACTCAGCCTCACCACATCTGGGCCCAGAACTCAACATTTGACCAAAATGGTCAGTAGCGCCATTTCCCACAGGTGGGTGGTGCTGTATTGGCCAATTGGGTCGTTTCTGGGCATCATGCCAGGTCCTTTTGGAAAAAAAGGCCCTATAGGAAAGCACGTGAAATCCAAAATGGAACAGAAAAGTGACACATGGCTGATAATCATATGAAAATTTTGTAATGTTAAGAGGAAGTGACTGTGCGAATTTCAGATTCCTACATTAATCACAGCCACTTCAGTGGGTGTTGAAAGTTGCCATTCTATCCCAATGGAGCCTGTCCCTCTGGTCAGCAGAGTTCCGTCGTCATGGAAACTCACTGACACACCTGCAGCGGCCAGTCTACAGAAGTGCAGAGACTTTGCTCAAAATATGTCCCATTGGGTTATAATGGAGAACTTTGCCTCATTGGAATAGAATGGAATACTTTGCCTCAAATAACGCTTGATATCTCCTGATCCGTAAATGGTAGAGATGTAATTTTTTCTGCGTTTATTTCGTAACGGATAGGAGAAGAAGACAAGCTATCAGTTTTTGCTGGAAATATTTTAATAAAGGCGTAAAAAATTATGATCTAAAGGGGATTTTCAAGGAATTTCAAAAATCCTCAAAAAACGGTCCCGAACAAATCGCTCTAGCTGAAAAAGTATAAGAGATATCAAAATAATTCTTTCACTGTGAGTATCAGCAGGCTTTAGAGGACTATGTTGCTAATTTTTATGTTTGTACAAAAATCGATGTAGGCACAGCGATGATGTAAAAAAGTGGATCATGTGGAAAAATGCAGCTCTAAAGCATTTTAAGGATTTTGCACATTCGCTACTCCCGAACAAATTGTTCCCGTGGCAAAACCGTAACAGTTATCCAAAAAATTCATTTTTTGTGAGTGCCAGAAGGGTTGGGAAATTAATGTGTGAAAGTCTCATGCCTGTACATCAAACGGTTTAGGAGTAGCGACGATGCGAAAACGTGTGATGTTTTGGATTTTCAGACGTCATTTTTCAAAACCGCTCCATAGGAAATGAATAGGGGAGGTTTCGGGTTTGTGTCGCTCTGAAGTGATTTGCGGAAAATCTATAAATGCTACACAAATGAGGGTTACATTTCCTGAATTCAGACAAAAATTCCTACGCTGCCTCCTTGACGACCATAGCAACGCATGTTATTTGCTGAATTTCTTGAAAAGCCAAAATTATTTTAAGGAGGTACTATATGAAAATGGTAAAAGATATGAAAAAGCTGAAACATACCATAATAGCTGAAAGATATCACTACATTTTAAAAGTTGAATGGCGTTTCTAGCTGAAAGTAGGCTGAAGCAGTAATATGTCAAAAAGCAGCTGAAATGAGCAGAATTTTAGTGAATTACATTCATTTCCTATGGGAGAAAAAAAAGATGAAAATTTGCAGAAAAAGCTGAATATTTTAAAAAGTTGAAAAGTTAAAAGTACAAAAAGACATAGCCATCCATTCCAGAAGAAGCTGAATAGTTTTAAAGTTGAATGGTTGAAATCGGACAAAAACTGTAGGAGGAGAAGCGAATCAAACTTTAAACAGTAAAAACGTGAAAGAGGATCTCAATAACTGTGATGGAAACTGGAGTTATAGAAATAAACTGGATTAAATCTGCATTCAGTAGACGGAGAATTATCCAGTCATATTTTAGCTGAAGCTGATCTCAGAGCAAAGAGTTGCTGGAAGAGGCTGCTCCACATCCCAGCATTTCTCCTTTACATCAGACTCTCCAGGTCCAAAGCAGCATTTAGCTGAAGCTAACGGTTCTGTTAGCCGTAACCCAGAACTCAGCACAGCCCAGACGGACTTAAAGAATGATGGGTTGTTCCTGAATAAAACCAACGTGGAGCAGCTGACCAGCTGAACTCTAATTAGACACAACCTGTATAGATATGAACATAAACAGGTTTATTACTGATGCAGGACATAAACATGAAATAATGTGAAGCAAGCTGCCAGGTGGAAACCGGGTCAGAGGAAACAGAAACATGGTGTTTGCAGCAACAGCTGCAGCGGCGTCTCATTTTTAGGCAAACAGAAGGTAATGGGAGCAAAGCTGCTCGGCCTCGGCTCTTCAGGGCCATAAAGTTTATTATGGGATGGACGCAGTAAAAGCGTCTCAGCACAGAGACGCAGAAATGTTGGTGGAGGAGGAGGGAGAGCTGAGGGTTCCTACAGCTGGTCCTGAGATGAGCTGAATGATAATTCAGTCTGAAAAACTCACAGAGAGAGAAAAGACAATTAGAAGAAATACAATAATTTAAGAGTTTGGCGCTCAGACCTCGGCAGGAAACATTCACGCTTAATTATACTTCAATATGCATAAGCAGGCGTATGAGAACAGGGATATTCCCCCAGGCCTGAAACTGGTGGTGGAGTGGAGATAAATAAAGTTTGTTCAGTCCATATGATGTTTGAGCTAGATGTCCAATTTTATAAACACAGGTTTGCATGGAGAAGGGATGGAGGTGGAGAAGGGATGGAGGTGGAGAAGGGGATGGAGGTGGAGAAGGGATGGAGGTGGGGTGAATCCAGTCATCAGAGTCCAGATCAGCCACTGCTTGCTCACTGAGGAGAAGGCCGAGACGAGGATGTGGAGTTCTTTTAAGATGAACCCAGGATGCTGATTGGCTTCAAGGAGGAGCAGGTCAAAGCTGATTGGCTTGTGACGGAGACGGATGAGTCTCTGATTGGATGGAGGTAGGCAACAGAGTTTGTTCAGACTGAAATCCCGCTTAAGCTGCATTTTCCTGTTTTCCTATTTATTCCAGCCTGAAAACTGTGGAGATGATGGAATCTTCATCTGATGAAGACTTCTTTTTAAACATCACCTGATTCAGAGACCTAGAAGGTTCCCTCAGAGGAACCTTCTAGAACATGGTCCAGGAACAGACGGCCTAAACTCTGGGAGCTGAGGAAGTCCTGAAGAATAAAGGTCCTGCTTGGAAGAGACCTGGAGCTACCGGACCCCAGGTGGGGAGGGAAGGACCAGAACTCGGACCAGCTGCAGGAACGTCCTGAGAACCTGAGAACCCTGTAAACCTGACAGACCCAGCCCAGTTACTGCTGGACAGTAACGGGTCTAGACTGGTTCTGTCTACGTCTGACCCGGGCCAGAACACAGAACCGACTGGATCAGGAGGCGGGCTGCCGGGGGCCAACAACCAATCAAAATGTTTAAAACTCCTGAGAAGCCTCGTTGATGATTGCCTGATTTTAGAGCAAAACAGTAAAAACTTCTGCACTGGACCCCAGACGGCACCAGGATGGCCCGTGTTGACGGTCTCAGCAGAACCACATGGACCTGAGCTTTCCTCTGAATCCACGAACATCTCCAGACCTCCAGCTCTGGGCCGGTCAAAAAAAAAATTAAATTCAATTTTATTTATATAGCGCCAATTCATGAAGCATGTCATCTAAAGGTTCTTTACAAAGTCAGACTCCATCAGATTATACAGATTGGTCAGAAATGTCCTATATAAGGGAACCAGTTGATTGCTTTAAAGCGTAGAGCTACAGGGACAGTCGTCTGCATTGTTGATGGCTTTGCAGCAATCCCTCATACTGAGCATGCATGAAGCGACAGTGGAGAGGAAAACTCCCCTTTAACAGGGAGGAGAACCTCCAGCAGAACCAGAACCAGGCTCAGTGTGAACGCTCATCTGCCTCCACCCACTGGGGCTTAGAGAAGACAGAGCAGAGACACAGAAAGCTCAGAAGCTCACATTGACCCAGGAGTACTTTCTATGTTAGAGAAGACAGAGCAGAGACACAGAAAGCACAGAAGCTCACATTGACCCAGGAGTACTTTCTATGTTAGAGAAGACAGAGCAGAGACACAGAAAGCTCAGAAGCTCACATTGACCCAGGAGTACTTTCTATGTTAGATGGTAATAGAGGATGATCTGCCTCCCCTGATGATGTCACAGCTAACAGAACACCAGACCAGGTGTTCCTTCTATGAAGAGAAGACAGAGCAGAGACACAACAAAAGGGACAAAATAGCTGCTGGGACCCATCAGGGATCCCTGCTGGACCTCCACATTGTCTCCAACTGGGTCAACTGCTGGTGATACCAGAACATCTGGTCCAAACGCTCCATCTAACAGAAAGTCTTTGTTTCCTGGAGGAGGCGTTCATAATGACAGCTCTGAGGGAACCAGAGAAACAATCAGGACCGGTTCTGGTACCGGTTCTGGAGAAGAACGGGACCGTTTGGGTTGGCAGCCTTTGTTCCAGGTCTGATCTCAGGACTTTCCTCTGATTCTCTGCCAGGTGAGACACGCCTGCAGCGCTCTCTGTGAAAGGGTCCGGCCCGGGTGGTAAACGGCTGCTTTATGGCCGGCCTGGTGGGTAACTGCTCTCTGTGATGAGGAACAACATCCTCGTCTCTTATCTGGGGTCAATGTTCAGCTGGCAGCAGCGAGGAGGCGAGGAGGAGGAGGAGGAGCAGGAGGAGCAGGAGATGAAGGACGGCAGCACCGCGCTAACCGTAGCTCCTCCACCTTCAACCAGACGGTCTTCTTCTGTCTGTGGGTCTGCGGGTCCAGGAGGACCTCTGGGTCCGGTCGGGTCTGGGTTTGGTGCCGCTGTCGGTCGGCGCACGCTGAAAACAAGCAGCAGGGCGGCGGCCATTTTAGGACTGGTTTCAGCTCCTCCAAACAAAATGGCCGCCACCAGAGCTGCGCGGCGAGAGCCATGTGGTCTCTTCTGCCTCAGCAGCTCCATGGACCAGTCCAGATGTTTCCAGCTGCTGCTCCATAAACAACAATCAGAGGAAATAAGTGGCAGCTCTCAGCGGCGCCCATAAACACGCTGAGAATCATCCAGACTTATACAGCCGTGTGTTTATGGGCCATTTTACCATAAACTTTCATTTACAATATACTTACGGCCCCTAATACGCGCTTATTGGCCACATTGATTGTGGATAAACACAGGAGCTGTAAAGGAGCGCTGCTGCGCGGCAGTAAAGGCCCCGTCATGACGGGACTACCGGTATTCCCCACCAGCATCTCAGAGGGCCGAGGCTCCTGAGGGCCGACCGGCCGCTGGATCGGCTCCGGAGCTGCAGGCGGGACCGACGTCCCACTTCCTGTCTGCTCCTCCACCAGGGGCCCCAGGAACCCCAGGAGCCCCAGGAACCCCAGGAACGTCAGGAACCCCCCGCCCCCCCCCCACAGGAGCCCGGCTCGTTATGGCCTCAGCAGACAGGAAACGGCTGCCGCCTCGTTAAGCTCCATCAGAGCCTCTGTTATCAGCTCAGATATCCCAATTAACTGAGAAGCCTCAACATCATCCTGAAGATTTTATGATCAGTTTACTGCCGTTAAACTTTATCTGCGACACAAAAAAGGCTTTTAATAGGCAGGAAAACAAATATCACTTTCTACTCATTTATGGCTTTAGTTTACGCTGAGAAAAGGACGTTTAAAAGGACAACAACAATAATAATAATAATAATAATAATAATAATAATAGGAATACTACTGCTACTAAAAATAATAAGAATAACAATAAGAAGAATACTAATAATAAAAATAATAAGAATATTACGAATAATCATAAACTAAAACAGTTTCAGATAATCACAAAAGATAAAAATGAGAAAGTTCAAAATTTAAAACCACAACCAAAAAGGTAATGAAATTCAAACAAAAGGCAAAATAAACTAATTTTATTTTACTTTTGAATTAATTAATTAATTAATTAAACAATTAATTAAACATTTTGACATTTCTATTTGGTTTATAAATAATTATAGAAAATTAACTTTGTTTTAAATTAGATTTTTAAAGCAGTTTTAAGATTTATTGTTTAATAATGAATGTATTGTTTAGTAATGAAATAATTGATCATTATCTGTATTTTATTTAATATGAATATAATTCATTTATTTTTATTTTTCCACTCATGTGAAATATTCAGATTAACTGGAGTGGCTCCAGCCCAACAGAACCCGTCCTGCTGCTGATTGGTTGGTTTTATTCAGCGGTTGCTGGTGCGATTCCCGGGTCAGCTACTGCTGCTGATAAACCTCTGAGGGACAATCAAGGAGGATTCTGTTCAGCGTGGGTTCTGGTTTGACCCGGTTCTGCTTGTTCTGCCTGCAGCTGTGGGAAAGAGGAAGAAGTTGTTCTGCTGGGAGGAACATCAGCGACCATAAAATCAGCGATAAGAGACGCTGCAGCTTCTCTGGTCCATCAGCGCCGCCATCATCAGAGGGGAACCAGGGTCTGGACCCGACCCACAGAACCTCACCAGAACTTCACTGCTACAAAGCCTTAAATGGCCTTGGCCTACTTTAGCTCTCTGAGCTGCTGACAGAGCCTAAAGCGAGGCTTAAGCTCAGAGGGAACCAGAGTTTTCCGTTGCAGCTCCAGAACCTTGGAATGGGTTTCCAGAACCTTGGAATGGGTTTCCACTGCAGATTAGACAGACAACTTCTCTGTCTCATTTTAAAACTCTTCTTTTCTTTGGCTTCTCACACCATGTAGAGCGTTGATTTTATGTATATTCATGCATATTTTTATTCTGAGCAGGCAGCGCTTTAACTTATTTTTATTTATTTTATCTTTTTGTGCAGCACTTTGGAAACCTTGTGTTTGTTTAAACCGTGCTATATAAATAAAGTGGATTGGATTACTAAACCAACAGGAAGCCATTCACAGGAAGTTAATGACTAAATATACTATAAACTAATTATAACACAAGTGCTAAAATAAAAGCATAAAATTATAATAAATGATCAAAATAAATGGAAAACTATACTGAGCTGCTGCTAACATCATGTTTTTAGTCCACATTTACCAGAACCAGCAGGTTCTGAACATCCCGGATTTGTTTGGTCCGGGGAACCTAGAAGCTGCCTCTCCTTGTTTGGTTCTGGTTCTGGTTCTGGTTCTGGTTCTGGTTCTGGGGACGCTGGATTAGCAGGTCTCTAAAGACGTGGGGGTCCAGTGGGGTCAGCAGGTCCAGTTGGTGCTTTATGGATCCAGAGCAGAACTCTTTGAAAACATGGAGGCGGCGATGAACCAACTGGTTCTGGTGTGACCCGTGGTTCTGGAGGAGCTGCGGTGATCTGAGCAGCTGGCAGCTTTAATACTTTAATCTGCCAATAATAACAACAACAATAATAATAATAATAATAATAACAATAACAACAACAACAACAACAACAACAACAATAATAATAATAATAATAATAATAATAATAACAATAATGATAATAACAATAATAATAATAATAATAACAACAATAATAATAATAATAACAATAATAATAATAACACCAACAACAATAATAATAATAATAATAATAATAATAATAATAATAATAATTATTATTATTATTATTATTATTATTATTATTATTATTATTATTATTATAATCAGCATTTCTTTCTGCTCTCCAGCGTTTTATTCGTGTTTTATTCAGATTTAAAAGGCTCCTCTCTGTGGGACAATTAAAGTATTTCTAGACTTTGAAGGTTCGGCCCAGTTTGTGGAACGTCAAACATCATAAATGCAGAACCAAACTGGGCCGCTTCACCTGCAGCACCGAGGCTCCGCCCCCTTCACCTGTCCCCTCGTTAACCTTCGTCCCGCTGATAAGGTCAGACTTTGGGCAGGTTCCTGATCCTCTCAGCCCAGAGCAGCAGATTCACCTCAGAACCTTAACCGGGCCGCCGGTCCACCGGTCCAGGACAGTCCTGGTTCTGATCGGGTCGGCCTGTGGAGAACTGTGGAGAACCGGACCGTTCTCTGCGTGTTTAGGTTCTGAGCTTCCTCTCTGACCCGCGGGCCGTTAAAGGCGGTCAATAGTTAACCAGCAGGTAAAGGACACCTGAGTTCATCACCTGAGTTCATCACCTGAGTTCATCACCTGAGTTCATCACCTGTCGCACGCCGCTGTCCTCATGGCGACCCCGTCAGGCCGCCTGGACGGTTCTGGGTCCGTGGTTCCAGAACCAGCGGCACCCTGTGGTGCTGCAGCATCAGGACGGTCCTCCAGGTCTGCAGCAGACGGCGCCGCTCAGGTTCTGGACCCTCTGCTGCCACCGTGTCCAGAACTCCAGCAGAACCAGCAGAGGACCGCAGCATTGGGTTCTTGGGTTCTAAAGACGCCAATAATTCTGCTTATGGAGTCCAAACAGAACCTCCTCTGAACATTGGCGTGTTCTGAGGTTCTGATGGAGACAGGAAGTGTCCATCAGAACCTCAGGGGGTGTATGTATATTTATGATCCTGTGTGAGAAAGCCCAGAACAAATTGGGTCGGACCCGGTTCTGTCCAGCTGTATGATGCAATCCACCCTGGAAACAGTACGGTTCTTGTTCATGACGGGAGGTTCTGCACATTATGGTACCGGTGTCACGGTACCGGTGTCATGGTACCGGTTCTATGACGGACACGTGCGTGAACATGGATGGTGGTTCTGATCCGGACCGCAGTGAACGCTGGCCCGTCCTGCAGGAGGTTCTCCTTCAGGGACTCGGACCTCTGCGCTCTCTGCAGGAACCACGCGGTTCTTTACGATCGGACCAGGAGGCTGACGGGTCGTAAAGGTTAATGATTGTCAGAACCGTACAGTGGAGGAGGTGTTCTGGTTCTCATGGGTTTATGATCCGATTGTGTGTCAGCAAACAGCGGCGGAACCGACCAGAGTCAGATTCTACTGCAGAGCCGCGGTGAAGACTGAGCCCATCCCAGCTTTCAGAACCTCCTGCACCAGCCCGTAGAACCCGTAGAACCTCCTGTCTCAGTCCGTAGAACCCGTAGGACCTCCAGCACCAGCCCGTAGAACCTCCTGTACCAGCCCGTAGAACCTCCTGCACCAGCCCGTAGAACCTCCTGTACCAGCCCGTAGAACCTCCTGCACCAGCCCGTAGAACCCGTAGAACCTCCTGCGGCAGCAGCACCTCTTAGCTGGAGTTGAAGTCCAACCATCCGTCTCTCACATGGTTTGCAGGAGTTCTGGTGGAGTTCTGGTGGAGTTCTGGTGGTCCCACCACAGAACGTGGACCGGGTTCTGTTCTGGCCTTTGACTGAGCCGCTGTGGGTCGTGGTTCTGATGACCCAGTTGGCCACTAGAAGGTGTCCAGGTCCTGTGGTCCGCATGGTGGTGCTGCTGATCTGCTGCGTTTGGGTTCTGTCCCGGTCATGGTTCTGTGTTCTAGGTCCAATCTCCTCCATCTGGATCAGGACCTTCCAGAATCAGAACCAGAACCGGTTTACATTGATCCCAGCATGTTCCACTGGAGTTTTAGTGGGTTTTTCTTTTGGGCTGAGGTCTTTCAGGCTGCTCTTCCTCCTCCTCCTCCTCTTCCTCCCCTTCCTCCTCCTCTTCCTCCCCTTCCTCCTCCTCCTCTTCCTCCTTTCTGAAGCTCTGCTTCCTGTCGTCATGGTGTTATAGTTCACGCCACATCCCAGGTGCATTCTGGGTAAACCGCAGTCAGGGAGAATCCATCATTAGCATGACGGCCAGGGCGTCTCACTATCAGGACATTAAAGTCTTCATTTAGTTCAAATGTGGTTCAGACGGTGAAATAATGAGGCCATCAGAACCCATTAGAACCCATCAGAACCCATTAGAACCTATCAGAACCCATCAGAACCCATTAGAACCTATCAGAACCCATTAGAACCTATCAGAACCCATCAGAACTGTGTCTGAACTGAAGACATTCAGCCAGGTTCTGAGTTCATTGGTTCTGGATTAATTTGTCGTCATTTAAACCCAAACAGAACCATCTGCCTCTCCTCTTTGACCCGTTCTTCAACACGACTCACATTTCTACTTCTGACCTTCTTTATTCCTTCGTCTCCTTTGTTTCACCCTAAATTCATCTTTTCATGGACTGTAAATCACATTTATTGGATGAAAAATTTAACTTTTTATGCAAAACTATAAAAACCATCAGAGTTAAAGAACATTCTCTCAGAAGGTGGGAATGTTCTGACATTCTCCGTGTGTCAGAACCTGCTGCTGAAACGTTTCAGTCTGGTTCTCTGGATCTGATCCAGGATCAGAACCGAAGCTTTTAATCCCGTTCTGGTCCGCATGGACGGGTCCAGCCCGTCTGTGAGGCCAGAACCTGACGTTCTACGGGAACCCACTTTAACAGCAGGTACCTGCTAATCTCTGTTCCTCCAGAACACGGAGGCCCGTTTCTCCTGCAGGCTCAGGGAACCTGACGTTCTACAGGAACCCTCTCAGGGAACCTGCAGCGCTGCTTTTCTGAGGCCTTCCTGCTGAGCAGCAGATAATCCTCGGCACGCAGCCCGTTTACGACTTCTCACAAGGTTTGCTCTTATCTCAGCAGACGGGAACACACGGGTTCTCTGCTCTGTGCAGCCTTCAGCTCACCGGCTCTGCTAGAACACTGACGTCTGAAGACACACCAAGGTTTTCACTTACAGACGGAGGCGGCAAAGGTCACTGGTTCAAATCCCAGTCTGTCACTCTGGGCCCCTGAGCAAGAGACCCTTGGTCCTGGATAGCTGCCCTCAGTGTGGCAGCAGGCTGCTCCCTGAGGGACGGCTGAAGCAGAGACACGTTCCCCCGCTGTGGACTATCATCATTATTAAAGACACAGATAGGTCAGCAGACATACAGAGAAATAAATAGGAGAAGAAGGAAACTATAAAAATCTATTAAAATAATCACAACTGAAAGGGGAAATGTGTTTATTGTCCTGCAGCGCCACCTGCAGGCTCTGACCTCAGGTTTTAGATCTTTCAGATCTACTTTTCTTACTCTCTGTTCAGTTTCTCCTGTAAAAGCGCTCATGGCTGTAAATCTGACACATTCCTGACGTTTTAAGCCAAAATAAAGGGAAATTAAAAGCTGAAGGAGTCAATTTGTCAGAGATTTTTTCTGACAGCCCAGGGAATAAACTCTACAGCTCTTAATTATTAGGATGTAAGAAGAAGTGAACTCTTTGATAAAACAGATTAACCCGTGGAATAACTAACTTTTTCATTTAAATCATCATCAATGTTGACATTGATTCCTCAAAAAGAGAAACATCAGATGATTCGTTTTTAAATTCAAACCCACACTGCTTCCAAACTTTTATTTTGTATTGTATCCCACATTTTCTCCATAAACGTTTAGTTCTGTTCTTTTTTTCTTTTTAATGCTGAGTGCGGTTTTGATAATTTATTATTTCGGATGTATTAAGTTATTCATTTCTTTACTGTATTCTTGTGTTCTCACAAACTGATTCTATTTAATATCTCTTAATTAATCAATTATCCAGTTTTGGACTCCAAGTCGGTATCGGGCTTATTTGCACCAAAAATGACTTCTACTAACCTTTGGTGTACATGTGCACTACTTGCGCTCCCCTGTGGCTCTGTGCAGTTATTCCGCTCTGCCTGTAGGGGGCAGCACCGCCGCGCTGTCGCTCAGCTGCTGCTTGGTCAGAGAGAAGCAGGAGCGGCGGAAGCTGACAAGATGTCTGCACCGAAAACGATCCCGAAAGATGCTCAGGTAACTTTCAGGCATTTAACAGGGAAACTGCTTGGTTTGGCTGAACTGCTGCAGTCATAATGATCATTTGTCCAAAGTGTCGTTAGAATGAGGCTCCAGGTTCCTCCAGGAGGAGCGACGCTGCAGGTCAGTGACTGGATGCTACCTGCTGGGTTCCTGAGAGAACCTCAGAACCAGCCTCCCTGGAGCTCTGCCTGAACTTTCTAAAGAACCCTGAGATGACGCTGTTAGTAACGGCGCTATAGAAATATACCCATTTGATTTGAATGAATGGAGACCGGAGTGAGCCTGTTAGCTTAGCTGCTAGCCGTTAGCTGCTAGCGGTTAGCCGTTAGCTGTTAGCTGTTAGCTCTGCGCTGTTTTCAGGCTTAGAATAAAAACAATAAATGAGTTTTATGCTAGCAGAGTAGCCATGTATTAATTAGATCTTCTGTCTGGTTCCCGGAGCCTCGAAGCTGATTGTCGTGGCGGATTCGGTCTCTGTGTTCAACCCGAACCGAGTCAGTTCTGTTCTGACCCAGAACGGCCAGTAAGATTCACGGTAAATAAAACTTTAGGTTAAAAAGATAAAATGAATTATTTGCGGAGGGATAAACAGATTTACTGCGTTGTTTAGTTTACGCCCTTAAATAAACAGATGCTGATTAGACCCGGTTCTATTTCTGGCCCAACAGAACCAGCCTGCTGCTCTGGACCGCCTATAATTCACATTTAATGCTGTTAGTCATTAAACATCTGACACTTTTTAAGCTTTATTCTGAAATACGTGTTTCTGCAGTGATCAGAACGCACCAGAACTCTGGTTCTCTAAAAACCTGCAGTTCTCTGATCTGGTTCTGATTGGTTCTGGGCTCAGATGTGAACCTGCAGGTCCGGTTCTAAGCGCCCGGAGGAGAGAAATTAAAATCCAGGTTCCGCCGCCTGACACTGGTTTACAGCTGAGAGGAACCGGGTCCTCCTGGTGGTGCCGTTGGTTCTGATGGTTCCTCCTCCTGATGAATCGGACCTGAGGTCACCGTTGACAGAACCGCCATCCCTGCAGAGCGGGACTCCACTTTCCTCAGAACCTAAGGGGACCAGAACCTGACGGTGTGAGTAAAAGCGGGCCTAATGGACCGTGGTTCTGGTGCTGTTTGCAGGTGATGATCCAGATCCTGAAGGACATGGGGGTGACCGAGTACGAGCCCCGGGTCATCAACCAGATGCTGGAGTTCACCTACAGTAAGTCTGGAGGAACCGGCCGGTGCCGTCGGTTCTGATGGTTCCTCCTCCTGCTGTATCGGACCGGTTCCGTCGGTTCTGGGGGACGGAACCGGCCCGTGGGCTCGCCCGTGACTCTGCTGTGTCTCCAGGGTACGTGACGACCATCATAGAAGACGCTAAGATCTACGCCACGCACGCCAAGAAGTCCAGCGTGGACGCCGACGACATCAAGCTGGCCATCCAGTGCCGGATGGACCAGTCCTTCACCTCGCCGCCGCCCCGCGACGTAAGCTCCGCCTCCTGCCGGAGACCTGGACTCCACCTCCTGGTTCTCCTGAAGCTTTAACACAAACGCTGCTCCTCTGCTTCCAGTTCCTGCTGGAGGTGGCCCGGCAGAAGAACCAGACTCCTCTGCCCCTCATCAAGCCCTACACCGGCCCCCGCCTTCCTCCAGACCGCTACTGCCTCACCGCCCCCAACTACAGACTCAAGTCCATCCAGAAGAAGGTGGAGCTCCTCCTCCTCCTCCTCCTCCTCCTCCTGCTGCTCCTCCTCTGCAGCTGACCTCTGACCTTTTGTCTCCTCAGGTGTCCTCGTCCGCCGGCAGGATCACGGTCCCCCGCCTCAGCGTCAGCGCCGTCTCCAGCAGACCGGCCACGCCCACGCTGGGTGAGTTCCAGCAGGGGGCGCCGCAGCGGCCAGAACCATCACTGGACCCGCTGCTCTGACCCGCTGCTCTGACCCGTTTCTCTGACCCGTTTCTCTGACCCGTTTGTCTGACCCGTTTCTCTGACCCGTTTGTCTGACCCGTTTCTCTGACCCGTTTGTCTGACCCGCTGCTCTGACCCGCTGCTCTGACCCGTTTGTCTGACCCGCTTGTCTGACCCGTTTGTCTGACCCGTTTGTCTGACCCGTTTGTCTGACCCGTTTGTCTGACCCGTTTGTCTGACCCGTTTCTCTGACCCGTTTGTCTGACCCGTTTCTCTGACCCGTTTGTCTGACCCGTTTCTCTGACCCGTTTGTCTGACCCGCTGCTCTGACCCGCTGCTCTGACCCGTTTGTCTGACCCGCTTGTCTGACCCGTTTGTCTGACCCGTTTGTCTGACCCGTTTCTCCTCCACAGGAACTCCGTCGGTCCAGTCGGTCTCCTCCAAAGTGGGAACCCCGGTGTCTCTGACGGGTCAGAGGTTCACGGTTCAGATCCCGCCGCCCTCTCAGACGGCCTCCACCAAAACCAGTAAGCAGCTCCGTCCTCCCCGTCGCTCCAGAACCACAGATCCTGCAGGAAGGTCCGAACCCACCGAGCAGAGGCCCGATACGCTCTGGGCCAGAACCGGAGGTTCTCCCTCACGGCCGTCTGAGTTCTGGAAGGTTCCTGCAGCTTCTGTTCTGAACATTGTTCCTGTGTGGTGTCGGTCCATCAGAACCGCTGCAGGGCCCAGGGAGGACCTGGTTCTGGTGGAGCAGGAACCCGTTGGTGCCGTTGACTCCGGCTAACGGTCAGCGGTCGGGTTTAAAAAGAGAAGAACCGGTTTTTACTCAGTTTAAAGTCGGTTCAGGTGAAACGGGTCGGCTCGGTTCTGGAGCTCAAAGCGTTTTGGTGATCAGGAACAAAACGTGGACCGGTTCTGCAGATGGAGAACTTTCCTTCTCTTCTCATTCGTTTGACATCTGTGGCTCAGAGTCAGTACCTGGTACCATGAGGCGGTACCGGCACCATACAGAGGTTGACCCGCCGTCGGTACCGGCCGCCTCCCAGCACCGTCTCAGGAGTATGGAGGACAGACAGGTACCGTAGGAGAGCTGGACCGGGCCACCAGGTTCTGAACCCGTCAGAACCGGTCTGTGCTCCTGTGTTCCTCTAGAACCTGAAGGTCTCTGACCAAAGCATAGAACCGGACCTCATGACGGCCTCTGGTACCGTGGAGCTGGACCGGGCTTCACCAGAACCGGCAGGTTCCCTCTGGGTTCATGTGACAGAACGGCACCGTTTCAGTGGCGGGTCGGTTTTGGCCCGGGAGGCTCGGTACCGATGTAGCTGACTGAGCAGCCGCCTGCTGCCATAAATAATGAAAAATGAACATTTGTGCTGCTAATTGTTCTGAACCTCTAAGATCGTCTGACACCAACTCAACAAAATAACTTAATGAATAAATTAATAGGTAAATTAAATAATAAAGTGCTTCGTCTTTGAAGTATTTTGAAAATACATTTTCTTAAACATATATTCAACATTGCATTATGTTACAAAAACAATTTCCCCTTTTAGTTTATCAGAATCCCAGAGACATCATTGGCTAAAAAAAAATCCCCATTTTTCCCAAAATGAAATCTTCAGGAGTATCAAATTGTAATAAATGTATAAACTGTATAATGAGCCGGCGTCAGCAGACGGTGAGGCAGCTGCAGGCGGAGCAGAACCGGATCCCTGCAGAACCTCTGCTCCTGTTTCACGTGTTGCTGACAAAGTCTCCAGCAACACGCTAAACTTCCTTCATTTGTCACTAGATGCTTCCTTCAATAAAGAAAAGTCTGAAAAGCATTTACGGCCTTCAGACACAAGGGGGCGCTGTAAGGGCACTGATGGGAGCTTTAGAACCAACAGGATAGATTCAGTTTATCTAAACATCAGAGTGCTGGTGAAGATTCTCAGTCATCCACAAAATTAAAAAACAAACAACTGGACTTATTTCAGAAGTCTGAAGGAAGCGAAACGTTTTCAAACTTCTGAAATAAGTCCAGTTTTTTGTTTATTTGCTTTTTGTAAGACCTCAGAGTAACGAACACGCTGCTTTTCTGTTGAGCAAAATTCATAAACATCAGAATATAATTAGACTGAAATGAGCCACAAAGCTTCTAGAGATTCTTCAGTAATGTTTGTGGAGAAATTCAGTTTAAAATTGTTTCAGATTATGAAGTAAATGCCGGTCCTGCTGATGCTGAGCGCTTCATATTCATGTCCTGATCAGAACCTCAGCTATCAGCCTCACTCCGGTCCTCTCTGTCTCCTCAGCCACGGCCTCCACGCCCGCCGTGTCCAACGTCCTCATCAACCCGTCTCTGATTGGCTCCAAGAACATCCTCATCACCACCAACATGGTGTCGCAGAACGCCGGCGGGGACTCGCTGAAGAGGAAGCACGAAGAAGACGACGACTACGACGCTTTATGACGGCGGCCTCTCCCTGTCAGGACTAAAGGCGGCCGCAGACACGGCGGAGGAGGAACCAGAGGAGGAACCAGAGGAGGAACCAGAGGAGGAACCAGAGGAGGAACCAGGGGGGGAACCAGAGGAGGAACCAGAGGAGGAACCAGAGGAGGAACCAGGGGAGGAACCAGAGGGGGAACCAGAGGAGGAACCAGGGGGGGAACCAGAGGAGGAACCAGAGGAGGAACCAGAGGAGGAACCAGGGGAGGAACCAGGGGAGGAACCAGGGGAGGAACCAGAGGAGGAACCAGGGGAGGAACCAGAGGAGGAACCAGGGGAGGAACCAGGGGGGGCTGAGAGTCACGCAGTGGAGCAGCTGGAGCTCACCAGCTTTAAAGCTTCAGACCTGAAAATAACTTCTGTGGTGATTTTCAATAAAACAATAAAAATTTTGAAAAGTGTTGAATCTGTTGAGTCATCAGTGAACAATCGTCAATCAGAAAAAGTCAGTTATAAACGAGCTGAGTTCTGCTGATCACCTCCAAGTCTTTCATGGCTGCGTGTGAAAGAGATGTTTGATATATTTTCGCAGGTCTACTGCTCATCCTGGACTCGTCTTAGAGCTGGAAGCCCAAAACAGATTTCTGCTCCTCATCTGCGGGAGATTTAACTTTTTACTGAGAGCCTTTGGCCAGAAAGACGTTAATCAGAGCAACAGAACGAGCAGACGGGTTAAAACAGAGCAGGCCGATCGTTTGCAGTACGCAGTACACCTGTGTACAGTCACCTGGTTGCAGTGAAGCATTCTGGGAGGTGTAGTTTTGAAGGCTCTTGCTGTAAAGACCAGTGTTGTATAGTAATGAAGTAAAAATACTTCACTGCTGTACTTATGTATATTTTGGAGTACTTTATACTTTCCTCGAGTGTCATTTTTTTGATAACTTTTACTTTTACTTCACTATATTTCTGAACTTAATTGCATACTTTTGCTCCGATATATTTTCAATGTTTGGTTTAGTTACTCGTTACAAAAAAAGAGAGAGAGAGAAACGCAAGTGTTTTGACCCCACCTACTGATTGGCTAAATTAGCTTTCACAAATCAAGTGTTTTAGGAAAGACCTCATCTGCCATTTTACCTATTTTTATATATTGTATGGAAATTGAGAAGGTCTATGTATTATTATTGTAATGACTTAGATCAGTAGATTCCTGTCTTAAAACCTGTAAGAATGATTTAAACTCAATTCAATTAAATTCAATTTTATTTATATAGCAGAGAGAGAGAAATAGACCCTGATGTCCTCCAGCAGCCTAAGCCTATAGCAGCATAACTATAGAGGTAGCTCAGGGTAACATGAGCCACTCTGACTAGAAGCTTTGTCACAAAGGAAAGTTTTAAGATTAGTCTTAAAAGTAGACGGGGTGTCTGCCTCACGGACCAAAACTGGGAGTTGGTTCCACAGGAGAGGAGCCTGATAGCTAAAGGATCTGCCTCCCATTCTACTTTTAGAGACTCTAGGAACCACCAGCAGACCTGCAGTCTGAGAGCGAAGTGCTCTGTTAGGAACATACGGGGTAATCAGAGCTCTGATAAATAATGTGGGTTAATGCTGTAACTTACTGTTCAGGTTCTTCCTTACATTGTTTAAACCAAAGCCAGCAGCTTAAAACTCAGAGACAGGATTTAAAAACAGGGAAAGATGAGAAGAGCTCAAAGAAACCAGAGCATGTGAAAAGTACTATTAATGTAGTACGACTGAGGCATATTTATAGAAAGTTAAATAAACTGTGGTTAGAGAGGTGGATGTTTGTGTCTTAGAGAGGCCCTAAGGGTTGCTGGTCCAAAACCCAGTCTGTCATCCTGGGTCCCTGAGCAAAAGCCCAGCGTGGCAGGCCCTGCTCTCTGTGGGTGAAACACAGAGATGCATTATTATTTATTCTGGGCTAAATGTATTTAGACACGTTTTAGTATAAGCCAAGCACAGGTGACATAACATTTAAGTTAATCACTGATAATTACATCACAGGTAAAAAAGCTTAACCACCACAGACGGATGGAAGCACAGGGAGGAGGAGGAGGAGGAGGAGGAGGAGCAGGGCGGTCCTCAGCGGGCCTCACCCTTCCTCGTGGTTCTGACCTCCGTCTCCTCAGTTGATTCATCCATCAGCGGGTCGACAGCAGCACAGCAGAGACCTTCTTCTTCTGGAGGTAAGTCCAGGTTCGTTCCCACTGAGATGTTCTTCTTCTTCTTCTGGAGGTAAGTCCAGGTTCGTTCCCACTGAGATGTTCTTCTTCTTCTGGAGGTAAGTCCAGGTTCGTTCCCCCCAGGCTTCGTGGAATCAGCCCAGGCGTGGCCTCTGGGTGTCTCTGCTGCTTTAGTCAAACTTCTTCCCAACCTGACGTGTTTTCAGTGGAAACTGAGCAGCAGCAGGACCGAAGGACGGAGAAATGATGTTTGACCACCAAATGAAAGTTTGCTTACCTGAACGGCGTCAGAAATAAATTATTATTAAAAAAAAGAAATAACTTTATTATGAAGGTTAATGTCCAGATCACCAACAGCTAGTTACCCGTAACTAAACATTAGTTGGAGTTTAACTTCTGGTGAAGACCAGGAGAAGCTACTGAGGTTCTATATGGGCGTCTGGCTGGTTCTGATTGGTTCTGATTGGTTCTGATTAGTTCTGACTGGTGGATCTGTTGTTTATGTGAACCATCATTACAATAGGATCCAGTTTAAATCCCAGAAGATGCTAAAAGCTGAAGCATGAGGAGCCGGTTGTCCCAAGCAGGACAGATGGAGGTCTGTGGCTGTCATGGAGGGCAGTAATCAGATTAGCGTTGGTATGAAGGCAGCTGACCTCGTCACCAAGCGCTGATCATTGTGTCCTCCAGGAGACACACAGTCACGTCTAAATGTCTCTGCAGGGACTCTGCCTCCAGGTTACTGATCCCAGATCAGAACCAGAACAGTTCTGGTGGTGCAGCGCCTCCACACACCTGAAACATTTAGGTTCTGGTAGAAGGTCACAGAGGGTCAAATGAGCTGATTAGAAATCTGTCGTCATGGTGATGAAATGACCAGCTGAGACGTTGCCTGAACAGCAGACAGGATGAGATCTGTGTCCCACAGCGTCCTTCATCTGTCCTCAGAGACAAGAACCCTGCTGGAAGATCTCAGATCTACAGCAGCTAGATCAGATCCTCACAGCAGGAGGTCCACACTGAAGATATGAAACCATCAGATAAAGCTGATTTCTTCTCCATCCTTCCTCCAGATGAGTGAGCAGCCTCCTCCGTATCGTCCCTTCTTCCCTGAAGGACCTCCTCCCTCCGCCTTCGCTCCAGGTTTGTTTTCTCAGGGCTTCAAACTTTTGTATGAATGTATTTTTATATATTAGCTAAAACTGTCACTATGTCCTGAAAATTTGAGACGGGTAAAAATCCAGCTGCTCTGGCGCCTCCCAGTGGCCGAGCTGCCATCTGCAGAAGCCCAGCGCTCCCGGTCAGAACCAACCAATCAGAACCAACGCCTGGCTCTGATTGGTTGGTTCAGCTTAGTTTACGTTTTTTCACAACTCCTGACTGCAGCTTTAAAAAGACAAATCATTTAGTAATGTTATATTGCTAATTGTTTTTATTCTAAAAATGCAACAATTTAATTGATTTTAATGTAACTGTTGTAATCTGCGTAATTCTAAAAATTGTTTTTATATTTGTGTAACTTTATTGTCCCGCATAACCGTCTTTACATTATTCAGACAAAGTGGTTTATTTTAGTGCTTTACACTTTATATAAAAATGTTTTCATCAAACTGAAATTCTGTTGAGTTGATCATGTGACGTCTTGCGTGTTCTCACAGCTTTTTACTCTCCGCCCTCCGCCTTCCCTGGATCCACCTATCAGGTACCCAGAATGCATTGTGGCAGCTTGTGGCAGTTTATCACAATCCAGTCCAAACATATTGTTGGACTAAATCAAATCGTGACCAGCAGGTAGAGCTAAAACATCAGGATATTTGTGGTGAATGTAATCCTCCTTGGAACAGGATGGCTGATTTTTTATGGCACTCGTCCTAAAGTGGTTAAATCAGGACATAAATGTTTCATGTGTGAATTTTCACAAACCTCATTTTCCCTCTCAGCCTTAAAGTAACTCTGGCTGCATTCAGGTTATTTTTATTCCTCATCAGTAAATTTCACCTGTATGAGACCCAAAGTCTAGAACTCCAGTCCTGGAGGTCCTGCAGCTTCTCTGTGTCTCTGCTTCACCTGAGCCAAATAATCAGGTCCTCAGCAGGTCTTATGGGAGACTGGGTAGTTCCAGACCTAGTAAGAGTATGAAGACCTTTTACTGATGCCAAGTTTGAATCCTGTTAATATTAACAACTGAACATCCTCCTAACAATGTTATGAGTATTAATGTTTAGCTGGTTCCTGTTATACACAGTATGACGGTTATATAAGCATTCCTTCCAGGGATGATAGGAAACATCTGTTCCAGGTAGAACGTTCACATTTATGTAACCGTGACCGTCTATAAGGAAGACACTTACCCGTGTTTATGGGGACTCTGCTGAATGAAGATGTGACGTAAGTCTTGGAATTAAAAATCCCCATGCTGTCGATAAGAAGAAGCAGTTTTGTCTCGTCTCTACGTTTTTCCGGTTCTTCCCAAGTTATCTTTCTCCCACAGTCTCTGGAGAAGTTAGCTCCATGCTAACCCCCTTATAGATCCAGCAGAAGTCCATCAGCGGTCGCCATGATCAGAGCTGTGTGAAGAGAGCAGTCAGTGAGGAAGGAGGCAGGAGAACACGGCATGGCTCCTTTCCTCCCCTGATAGAGTTCTGTTGACCCCTGAGAGGAGCTAGGAGAAGGAACTAGGAGCTAGGACCTAGGAGAAGGAGCTAGGAGCTAGGAGCTGTTATTAAGGTATTGGGATGGAGCCATAGGCTGCATGCTGAGGAGGTCAGCTGACTGATTCAGGTGTTTTGGACCAGGGACACACCTGAAGGTTGACATCGGTGCTCCCTCAGTCTTTTCTATCCATCATTCAGAGAAAACCTTTAAAAAAGGAAAATAATCATCTTTATTCGGCATGAATGTGTTCACAATCAACCAAACTGTAGTTACAGCGCTCACAGAGTACCAACAATTAGGTATAAATATATAAAAATAATGTAAAGAAAGAAAGAAAACATTCAAGAGTGTCATCCAATCTGCTGAAAACTTTCATTTCTGATTATGTATCACATCAAAGTGAAAAATCAGCCAATCAGTAAATAATTAAACCTGATCCTAACAACCAATTACTTCCTGTCACATGACCAACACTGTGTCCGTGTTAACCTCAGACGTTCCCTCAGAGCTTCCCAGCTCCAGAACAAACCATCTTCCATCCGGGACTCGCTGGACCACCGGGGGTCTCACCTGGTTACTATGGCAACAAGCAGGACTCCTCCCATCCACCTAAACCCGCAGGTAGACCTCCACACCTGTAGATTTCTGTGACATAAGGCTACAGGTGGGTTACAGGTTGGTGTCCTCCACAGTGCTGGTGGTGGAGCAGCAGCGCCACCAGGCGGAGGGCGGCATCGGCTCCTACCTGGCGGCGTGTTCTGCAGCTCTGTGCTGCTGCTGCCTCTGGGACCTGCTGCATCGCTGAACACCTCCAAGCTTCTCACCTCCTCACCGACCTCAGCAGCAGCTCGCTACCATCCGGCTGGTCCATCCGGCAGCAAATATCCTCATGTTTGGCTTTAAAAATGAAACAAATGTGCTTCCTGATTGGCTGGTGAGCAGATCTGGACTACAAACATGGAGGACGACGAGAACTCTGTAAATGTTGCTCCTTCCTTATTGAACCCAGCTCTCTGCCTGGTGGTAATTTACTGCTAAATAATCCAGTTTGGTCAGAGCTGATCTAGAAATAAAGTCTGATTGGTTAGTGTTTGTCCCTCATAATTTAACCCGTTTTTCTCTGTGTTAAAAGTGCATCACCTACTGATTGCTCTTATGGGCCCAAAGTCTTGTATTTATGCATTATTCTATTTCTAAAGAACAACGTAAAGCCACTGACCAGCTCCCTGCAGTTGCTGATCCAGGATCAGTTCCTCTGAGTCTGGATCTAAGAACAACAGATGAGGGCTGGAGCGGACAGAGCAGTAAAAGGAGAGTTTCTGTAATCTGCTTTGGAACATGTACATTTACCAAAATTAATATTAAAATCACACTAAAACCTTCTAGTCTATTTATATTAATAATGTCCGTCCGTCCATCCTCTCTCTCTTATCCGGGGTCGGGTCGCGGGGGCAGCAGCTTCAGCAGGGAGGCCCAGACGTCCCTCTCCCCAGCCACTTGGGCCAGCTCCTCAGGAGGAATCCCAAGGCGTTCCCAGGCCAGCCGGGAGACATAGTCCCTCCAGCGTGTCCTGGGTCTTCCCCTGGGTCTCCTCCCGGTGGGACGTGCCCGGAACACCTCACCAGGGAGGCGTCCAGGAGGCACCCTGACCATGTTGTTGTGACACAACAAAGTTGTTCTTACTACTATTTTATTTAGATGTTTTTTTTTCTTCTTGGCATATGTTTCTATATATATATATATGTATGTATGTCTGTATGTATGTATGTATGTATGTATGTATGTATGTATGTATGTCTGTATGTATGTGTATGTATGTATGTATGTATGTCTGTATGTCTGTGTCTGTATGTATGTATGTCTGTATGTATGTATGTATGTATGTATGTATGTATGTATGTATGTATGTATGTATGTATGTATGTATGTATGTATGTATGTATGTATGTATGTATGTATGTATGTATGTATGTATGTATGTATGTATGTATGTATGTATGTATGTATGTATGTATGTATGTCTGTCTGTCTGTCTGTCTGTCTGTCTGTATGTATGTATGTATGTATGTCTGTATGTCTGTATGTATGTATGTCTGTATGTATGTATGTCTGTATGTATGTATGTATGTATGTATGTATGTATGTATGTATGTATGTATGTATGTATGTATGAATGCATGTATATATATATATATATATATATGTGTGTGTGTGTGTGTGTGTGTGTGTGTGTGTGTGTGTGTGTGTGTGTGTGTGTGTGTGTGAAATAAACCTTAATGGTAGAATGAATATGTTTGCAGGTGAATTCATCAAAAAGCCTCTTCAGGTGTTTTAAATCAGCGTTGGCTGTCTGACGGCTGCAGTTAGAGGCGAACAGAGGAGGAAGAGTGTTAAGAGCTTTCAGGATGTTAGGACGGGATCATCAGGTGTCGTTGTTTTCTGTTAACATTCAAATGTCAATGTGAAGGTGGATCCAGGAGATTAAAGGATGTGGATTGGTTACCTGGATGGAGGTGATGCTGCAGGCTGATGCCTCAGCTCCTCCCAACCCACCTCTCCTGTGTCTCTTCATCCTGATGATGCTTCTGTATCATCCAGGAGTCTGTAGGAGAGAGCTGCCGCTTTCTCCTCTTTATTTTACTCAGGGGGGTAAGGTGCCCTGTCATTTATTCACGTTACCTATAGGCAGGCCAGCTGACAGCTTTGCCAGGGCCCGGGACAACGCAGTCTTTTTGGGTCCCCCCCCCCACACCTGCCGCCACCACACACACACACACACACACACACCAAACAAAGTCAACTTAACTGTATACTTCATGCCCTGGGAATCTCTGTATTTTATACTGGATATTTTCAACCCATCTATTGAATTTAGTGCACTAGTTGATCTTTTCTTCATAAGAGAACAGAAAGCACTGCAGCCAAAATATGGCCTTTTCTGACCTGCTGTGTATTAGCCAGTCCCTAAGCTTGATGTATCATGAATCTGTTGACCTTTTGGTTTTTGTGATTTTTATTTTATTATTACAATTAAATAATAATACTACTAATAATAATGTTCATAGTGTTTTTTTTCCTAATCCACCTCTTATATCTTTCAATCCTTATGTAATTGTGTCTGTGTTTTGTGCACCTGCCTGTTGCTTTAATCCTATAGTTTTCCCCGTCGTGGGATAAATAAAGGATTAGCTAATGTTATCTTATCTTAAATAACACTTTTTAATAGGATATATGTACTGGGTTCTTTCAAGGTCTTAATTACATTTTCTGTGTGGGCTCCAGTAACATATGATAGATAATATCTACTTTGAAAGTTAACATGAACTGCTGCTGAAGATGACCACTCTGATCTACCTGGATGTTCTCTGGAGGACTGAAACGCCTCAGTCAGAGACGTCTGTGGGTCTGTCGGGGCAATGAGAGAAGTTTCGTCTCCTCTCTCCATTTCTGTGGCTCGATG
Source organism: Fundulus heteroclitus (assembly GCF_011125445.2). Classification (NCBI taxonomy): domain Eukaryota; kingdom Metazoa; phylum Chordata; class Actinopteri; order Cyprinodontiformes; family Fundulidae; genus Fundulus; species Fundulus heteroclitus. The sequence continues at coordinate 96,097 of NW_023397022.1, forward strand.
TTTTCTTGCTCATGGTTTTTCACGTACTTATATAAATTTACTGTGTTTCTACTGAATTTAACCGTCTTTTTACAAAACATACAACTTGATTTCATTTACAGTATTAAAATAAAGCCAAACGGCGCTTCTTTCCCTCTTCATGTTTTTCCGCTGTTGCGGTCTCTCTCAGCAGCGCGGTTGTTTGTGAGAAACAATTGAGTGGGCGGGCCAGGCTGAGCCTGCGTGCTGATTGGCTGGCGCCGCTGAGCCATGTACGAGAGGGGAGGAGGAGCAGCAGAATGCCGTGACACAGCGCGCTGCAGTTAGCGCACACGCTGACTGGCACTGACCATTTTAATGGTCAGTCAGAGTGTCAGTTTTGGGTCCCCCTCTGTCCTGGGCCCGGGACAACTGGCCCACTTGCTCCCCCCCAGTCGGCGTGCGTGCCTGTAGGTAACCTATACCTGTTTTCTTTCTAAATCTTCCCCCTACCAATAAATGTTGTTTTATTCAGGTATGAGGATTGTAAATAAATTACTAGTGTATTTATGTGGGTTTTGTTGGCCGGGTGACCAGCCTCTGCTGTGTTTTGGGTTTCCTTATCAGCATCAGCTAAAGTTGTGTCATAATAAGTGCATTAATGAGGATATCTGTGCTGGTGGATGCTGGAGATGCAGGCTGACTCATGCTGGATCTCTAAAATGTCATTTTCAGCAGGAAGATCCTGGAGCAAACCTCCATTAAAGAGGCTTTAGATTTAAAGTAATTGTAGCTGTTGATTGGTTGAGGATTAATTGATTATTCTGATTCTTATTTTCATAGTTTCATTTCATTATTTATTATAAATGTGGTGAAACTGACTAAGCTATCACAATGAGCTGTGATACTTTGTTCACTCTTATTGAAAACAGTTTATTTTGATCTGTAGAGATGATTACATGTAGAAAATATCAGCACAGCGTGTTCATACAGGGCAGAACCACGGCGGATGTCTCACATCACGTTACACAACAGATTCACTTTAAGCAGAAATAATCGATCAGATTCCAAGTCCAATTTATTCCCCGTCACCAACAATGCAGTTAATCCAAAACCCACATAAAGGAGCCATGCCTCTACTTTCTGAGCAAACCCAGCACATTGCTTTGAGACATTGACTTGCAGCTTTTCCTCACACTGAGCATGCGTGTAGCGTGTTATTGACGTGTTGCCGTAGCTAACAGATGACTACTGAATGGCACAGGCCTTCTTCCCTATCATTGCTACAGCTAACACACCCAGAGTGGCAGCAGTTCCTACAGTCACATTATTTCTAAGAAATCTAAGAAATCCACCCTCTAGATCTGTCAGAAACCTGTTTTTCTTCTCAGCTCCTCTTCGTGCTCCATCGACCTTCATGTCTGGGTTTTTCCTCAGAAGTTCTTCCATCTCCTGCCTGATTGCTTTCTCAGCAGCATCTAACAGGTCATTGGTGTAGTATCTCCCTCCATTCACCTCAACCATCCTGTTGACCATCTTCAGCAGCTCTCTGACCTGAGACGGATCGCTGCTCCTGTTGTTGAAGACAAGATATCTTCCACCACAGCCATTGATGAAGGCCCGGAGAGCGGGATTTGTAGAAATGAAGCTTTCTATGGAGACATTCTCCTCCTCCAGATCGTCTCCTCTAGTAAACACCACCATGGTGTAATCAGCTGCCTTTTCTCCAAAGGTCTTTTTTACTAGTTTGACTGTATCTTGCTCCTCCTGAGTGAATCTGCCCAGACGGATCACAACCAGGAACGCGTGAGGACCAGGAGCAAGATAGGAGATGCATTGGTAGATCTCCATCTTCACCTCCTCCTCAGTTTTAAAGGTGTCATATAGACATGGAGTATCGATCACTGAGAGGGTCTGACCTTCAAATTGTCCTACTTCCTTCTGACACACTGAGGTTACGGTAGCAGAAGACATTTCGCTATTGAAAACCTCCCTGCCTAAGATGGTGTTTCCTGTTGCGCTTTTACCATCTCCGGTTTTCCCAACCAGAACCATCCTGAGGTCGGATCCCTTCGTGTCTTCTGAACCTGTTTGAGAATTTAAAACACATATAAATAATTAAAAGTCAATAAACGGTGTTCATTAAGATGTGAGCAGGTCACTGTGGGAGAAACAGACTTTCTGAAGCTACATAATCAACGTCCATGAAGAAGGAAGTGTCTCATCGAACCAAACTTTATTATTCACGTCCTGCACCAGTGATTAACAACCAGAATCAGTTTGCATCAATCGCATTTAAAATGACTTTAAAAGTCATGAAATGATGTCATGCAGATCCCAGCAGGAAGGCTGAGCAGAGGACGGATCAGGAACCAACCCTGGAGAACTAGAGTTTCAGATTAATTCTCCCAATGCTCACAATTCCAAATCTTGAGTTTGAGCCAGGAGCATGACTGACTGAAATGCTTTCATACCAGAACCGTGGCCATGATGATGAAGGTTTGCACCGTTTAAACTAATAGGAAAATTAAACTGCAATAGCCGCCTTCAACCCTGGGAGGGCAGCACTAAGACAGTTTAAGAGAAATGTTGCAGAACTGAACAAGTTCACATAAAAATGTAATAATCGCACAGAAATATTAAAGTAGCACCTTAGGCCCAATTTATACTAAGAGTGGATATTGGGGAGAGTAAATTTTAAACTCATCATTCTGCATCACCTTTTCTCTCGTTGGACATTTCTGGGTTGTTTTATTTGTCATCAAAAACTGGTCATTTGCTATATTAGTTGGAGCTTTAGCCACTTTGTACACCTTAAAAGGAGCCATGCCTCTACTTTATCACATATGGCTTTTTTGGCTCTTGAGGGCCGGATAAATTACCTTAACAAGCCAGATTCGGTCCATGGGCCTTGAGTTTGACACACGTGCTCTAGAGGAATCCTACGTTATCTGGAAATTAGTCTCCTGTTGTGTAACAAGAGCCTTCATCAAGTTAGAGCAGCATATTTTTCAGAGTCAGAGCTCTGTTGATCCATCCATTCCCTCTCAGCAGTAAGGACTTTATGGGACCAGAGATCATCCAGTATTGTCCTCACAGTGGTTGATGCAGTCTGTGATGCTGTCAGTGTCCACGGTGATCAGACAAAGGGCCCGTGACTCCTCCTCCTCAGCATCAGGGTAACATGGGCCCTCTTACAGGGAAGTGGTGCTGCAGCGTTTTGTTAGACTAACAGCGTATTTCCGGAGTCAACAGTTGGACCGTGGCCCTCCAGGGCTGGGTGTGGTCAGAATAAATGAAACTAAAGTTGTTCACAAAACAACCATCTCCATTGTCCCTCCATGTAAAGCAGGGGAGAAGGAACACAGATCTGTCTGGAACTAAATTTAAGAGAGAAATCTCTGAGAAATCACCGAGAGGACGGACTGCAACTTCTGGGAGCTCCATGTTGAAGAAGAAAGCGTCACATTAGCATTGACAGGTGCAGAGCCTGAGTCAGCAGAAGTGAAAGGAACCTCCACGTCTAAAGTAGCATTGCTTGGTCTGAAGAGCTGTGAGCTGCCAAATATGAAAGCATGTTTAGGTCAAAGAGCTTTTATTGCTGAAATCTGACCCTTTCTTATTAAATCTGATTAAAAATGTTTTAATCTGTAAGATAATTTCAGATGGCTGCTGTAGTGAACAGGGATATGCAGCCTTAGCTGTGAAACATGATCAAACAGGAATATTCCCATAGAGTGATGTAGATGGTGAAAGATTAGAAAGGTTCTTACCGAGCAGAGGAGTTTTGTCGCTCATATCTACTTTGTGGCAGTCGGTTCTGGATGGTTCCACTGCTGAGGTCCTGATCCTGAATAACTTCCCTCTGTCCTCAACTCAGATATAAAGCGTCTGTCACGTGTTCTGACCTGTAGACGTGTGGTGCACAGGCCAGAACACGTGAAGAAGAGAACCCCCATCAGTTACTATTGCTTTAATCACAGAGAGTAAATAAAAGACGAGTTTACCACAGAAGGGTTTTATTTTTCAATGACCCAGTGAAACTGGGTTGTTACAGTTCCTGTAAGGACCCAGTTTCACTGAACAGCCTGTAATACCCACGTTGGCCCGCAGGGGGAAACACAGTATTGTTTACTTTAATCTGGCTTTTCTAATCAGACTTCTGTTCAAACCAACCAACCAAAGTGTACGCTCCTTTCAGGCACCATTTTGTGCGATGCAGCTTTAGAAATGAGAGCCCAGAAATATTCAGTGTTTGGTCACATCTGATTGGCTTCTGTTTAGGTAAAACTCCATGTTGTCATCCTGGGAAACATCAGCGCAATGTTACATGTAGACTAAATGAACCCGACCCCAGCTGAGACCTGATCCTGACACCTTCTGCCTTCATCCTCACAGATGTAGCATGGTGGGTAACTAGGATCCATAAAAACATCAAATTATGAGAGGATTTATGATTCCTTTAAAGGCTAAACTTCAGTTTTAGGGTTCTGTGAAACTTTTTAATTGCTCGATAATATACATCCATCCTTGAAGCACAGAAGGTTTGGATTAAAACTCCTCAGATGTCCTTCCTGAGGATCAGCATAAAGTCATTCATGAAATCTACTTTTCAGGAAACAAATCCAGCATTGATACTATGAGAATGTAGTACTGTGCTCCACCTCATCAGTAGCGACCCGCTGAGCATTATAGGGCGTTCAGCATCATGGGCAGTGGTCTTCTTCAGGGCTGAACAACCCTAAGCCTTAGCTAACCAGCTAGAAACCATGAAACTACCATCCTAATGTTGAGAGGAGGCCTGACTCCAAAGCCTCTGGTCAAATTATTAGCAGCGATGGTTACAGGCCAGAGAAACGCCAAGTTCTGGTTCTGATTGGTTGAACCCTGACTGTTGTGTTCAAAGTGTTATTCATTCTCAGATCTGAAAAAGGAGAAATAAAGCAAGTCAGAACAATACGTAGCGATTATAAAACACTGAATGAATCTGATCGTTCTCATTCAATGAGGCCAGATTGTGGTTTTATGTTCTTACTGAAGCTTTACAGCAGATCCCTTTATTCATGACACATTTCACTATGTGTGGTTTCCTCCATTAAACACCTTGTTCTCACTAATTATGTCACATTCGCCCTGTAGTTTAATGTAAACATTTCTGAGATCCAACCGGACCGGTCCAAGAGGGGCAGCACCGGAGGAGTGTAATCCGGCCTGGCGGACCCAAATGGTCTGCAGGAGAAACCGGGAGTCAAAGATCTGGTCCACGGTTCCCCAGCCCAGAAGAAAGCCCAGCTGGTCCTTCAGAATCTGACGAGGGATCTGAGCCTCCCTGGTGGTGGTTCTGCTTTATTATTTATAGTCAACATCAGCTAATTAACATCAGTAGAACCTTCAGAACCGCGTTCCTTACAGAAAACACCTTAACAAGTGTTCTGGACCACAGGTTCTGCTCAGTCCAGAGAACCTAGGTTCCCCTCGTGGAGGCCTGCAGACTGAGATGGTTGGGGGACACGCTGTACTACATGTTGACAGGAAAGAAACCTGATCTTTCTAAAATGAAGGAGTTTGGATCAGTGTGCTACTCTTACAAACAAAACAAGAAAAAGTTAGACCCAAGGTGTGATGAAGGAGTTTTTGTTGGTTATGATAAAAACAGCCCATCATATTTGATTTATTATCCAGTTACAGGAAGGGTGTGTAAACACAGGTTAGTCAGATTTCTGACTAAACCTGAAAATGAATGCCAAACTCAGACTGATCCAGAGGAGTTGGAGGATGAGTATTACAGAAAAACTGTTCCTGTTAAGTCAGAGTTAAAAGTAGAACAGCAGGTGTCAGAAGGAACAAAAGAGATGCGTGCTGAACCTTCAAGTGTGGGGAACACAAATATCAGGCAAGATGAAGAACTTTGTCTACGACGCTCCAAAAGAGAGAAATAAGCTCCTCTGTATTTAAAGGACTACGAATGTAAGGCAGATAGTGATGATTTTGCCACGGCAAATTTTGACAATGTTGATTATCGTTTAGTGTGTAATACACCACAACATTTTAAAGAGGCCCTGACTTCACCTGAGTCTGAGAAGTGGGTAGAAGCTATGAAGGAAGAGGTTGAATCCTTGAAAGAGAATGACACATTTACCCCCATTGACTGTGAGGTGTTTATAGAACAGCCTCAAGGTTTTATGGTTAACTCAGAGTTTAGTGAAAAACAGTTTTTTAAACTTAACAAGTCGTTGTATGGTTTAAAACAATCAGGACGAAATTGGAACAAGATGCTATCTGATTATTTGTCTGAAAACGGTTTTGTACAAAATCAAGCAGATCACTGTGTGTATACAAAACATACAGCAAATAATAGAGTGATTCTAGTCATTTGGGTTGATTATCTTATTCTAGCAGCAAGTGAGGATTCTCTAATAGACAGTTTTAAACACATGCTGAAAGCAAAGTTTAAGATGAGAGATATGGGGACGCTTAAACATTTTATGGACAATGCATTTACACAGACAGATGGAGAAATAAAAGTTAACCAAAAAAGGCACATAACTAAAATACTGGAGAAATTTGGTATGTCTGAATGTGGTACTAGATGCACTCCATGTGAACAGAAGTTAAACTTTGAAAGTGAAAGTGAACTTGTAGATCCAAGATTGTATCGTGAGCAAATCATAAAAATCTAAGAAAAATCAATACGGTTCACCTTGAACCTAAAAATTAAACAATTAAATGTGGTCTATTAAATATAAGATCTCTCCCTCCAAAGACTTTGTTAGTTAATGAATTGATTTCTGATTATCAGATTGATTTGTTTTGTCTCACAGAAACCTGGCTACAAGAGGACTACGTTAGTATAAATGAGTCAACCCCCTCCAGTTATTCAAATTTCCACATTCCCAGATCTGTGGGAAGAGGAGGAGGAGTGGCAACTATCTTTCAGTCTGATTTATTAATTAGTCCCAGGCCAACTAATAACTACAGTTCTTTTGAACATTTAACCCTCAGTTTCCCTCATCCAAACTGCAAAGCAATAAAACCTCTTCTGTTTGTTGTTTTGTATCGTCCACCAGGCCCTTACACTCAGTTTTTGGATCAGTTGTCAGATTTCTTATCTGATTTGGTGTTAAATACTGATAAGGTTATTATAGTGGGTGATTTTAACATTCATGTTGACCCTGAATGTGATAATCTTAGTGTAGCCTTTAAAACTATCCTAGATTCAATTGGTTTTGCTCAAAATGTGCATAAAATGACGCACTCTTGGCTCCATACTTTAGACCACAGGTGTCAAACTCAAGGCCCGCGGGCCGAATCCGGCCCGTCAAGGTAATTTATCCGGCCCTCAAGAGCCAAAAAAAAGGCATATAATTTCATAAAGTAGAGGTATATATCCTTTTAAAGTGTATAAAGTGGCTAAAACTGTGCCTCATGTAAGTGTAACTCACCCCAATATCAACTTTTCTTGCAGATAAATTGGGCCTAAGGTTGCTATTTTACTGTGCATTTTTTATACTTTTATGTGAACTGCAATGAAATTATGAAATGAAAAGCATCGTCTATACACGTGCTACCGGCCCTTTTAATGACTTCATGACGCCAAAGTGGCCCCATATAGAAATGAGTTTGACACCCCTGCTTTAGACCTTGTTCTGACATATGGCATTGATTGTGAAGAATTAACAGTATTCTCTCACAACCCTGTCCTGTCTGATAATTTTTTAATAACATTTGAGTTTAATCTAACTGAGTTCTCCACCCCCAAAAGAGGGTTCCATTATAGTAGATCTTTATCGGACAATGCTGCATCAAACTTTAAAAAGTCTGTCCCCCTCTTAATATCGTCAGTATTGCAGAAATACCCTGTAGATAGCAGCAATGTTGTTTCTTCCCATTCACAAATAGATGTCTTTGTAAACGGTGTGACTTCCTCATTGCGTTCTGCATTAGACAATGTAGCTCCCTTGAAAAAGAAGGTGATTATTCACAAGAAGCACAGCACTGCCTCCTCATTGCAAATGCTATGGCAGGCGCCTAATTAATAATAAAGAGACGCCTTTAGAGGTGAATAGTAATAGGCCCTGCCATAGTTTAAAGTGCCATTTGTAAAGGTAGGAAGAAGTAGGAAGCTACCCTGTTGGATCCGTTTATGATAAAAGGGACTGAGATGAATAGTAAATGAAAACAAGAGAGAGAGAATTTGCGTGTGTTTATTATATTAATATATACCTGTGTGTATATATCTCATCCAGTTTGACTTCAGTTTAAATCGTTTTGGTTCTGAATAAATATGGTGAAAGGTCACGATCACTGTGAACATGTGATTAAAATTAAATCTGAGTTGCCCACAGATCAGACAGCAGCTGTCTGATCTGTGGTCTGACCCAAGATGGCCGCCATGTAGGCACGCCAGCCTAGCGGCCAATGGGGCGTCTACGTATATGATGTCTACGGACTGAACAGTCAGTGGTTCGCTTGTGCCGTTAAAATGATCGTTTGTTCTGCTCTGGTTTCAGATGTAAGTTTTAATTTGGGCCGATGATGTCACCATACCCGCAGCAGCCAATCAAAGCGCAGCGCTGCATTTTTAGTCTTTGTGTTCAGCTTGAACCAGAGCGGTCTACTTCTTCAGTGTTTGCTTTGTGCTCCTATCTGAGACATACGTTTTAAAGCCTGTCAATGATGTCACATCCTGTTGCTTGCTCCAAATTGAACCAAAGTGGTCAAATCTTTGGAGTGCGTCGTTTGTGCAGGTTTCAGCTGTTAAAATGCTCGTTTGTGGTGCTTTCATGTCTGATTCCAGCTATATGCTTCATTCTTTCAGCTGATCACGTGACAAACCGAACTGATCACACCTGTGCAATAAATCTCACCTGCTGCTGTTTGTTGCTCCACGTCTTTGTTCCTGTGAATATTTGTCAGTCTGGGACAAAGGTTAGTCATTTGATTTGCAACTCTGGAAAGAACGTACGCCTTTAATATGTCTCTGCTGAAAAAACAGAAAAACAACTCCAAAGTAATTTACTGGGGCCCCCCCCCCCCCCTCCTACTTACAGTATATATTCAGTTATTGGCAACGATCTCTTAGGAAACATGTTTTTATTGTTTTCTTCCAGTTTCCACTGTTATAAATATGCTTATTTTACACGGTGGCTTGGTTGCCACATGCTGGTAAAAAGTGATTATTTAAGAGCGACAGGCCATGAAGTCGGTGATGGTAGCTTCACCATGATGAGTCTCATCTCATCTTAGCTGTTACAGAACTGGAGCTGCTTCACTGACAGACTGCTGCCTTAGTCCTCCCTGCTGCTCTTTAACTTTATCATCACTTCTCCCAACAAAGCAGTTCAAGGATTGATGGAGTTTTATTGTCCTCATCGTCTTTCCACTGACGGCAGAGAAGGCACCAGACCAACATCGCCCTGAGCCGTTCTGCCTTCTGTGAGTACGTCTTTTGTGTCACATCGTCTGCAGTAATGCCCTCACCAGCTGAGAGATTTGATTGTCACCTTCTTGCTTTACAGCATTTTGAAATGCAGAGCTGTCACAGAAAGCCAAGACAAAAACATCTAATGCGCAGAGATAATTCGCCAACTGTAATCGGCTGATTTCCATTTCTTAATACGGCCTCTCTTGCTCTTTTTGCCCCAAACAAGGGATCTACATTCTGCATTCTGTGCTAGATGTGAGACGAGAATTAGACCCTCCAGTTCTCAGCTGCATCATGGTGTGATGGAGGAATGTTTGTGGTTTCATCAGATTCCCAGAAGGTGAGCATCCATGCTACCTGGCCTTCATCACTGTGGTCACAGACGCTGGATTGATCTGTTACTTTCACTGATTGTTTAGTTTTGTCATCTTAACTTCAATAAGGGAAAGATGATGAACAATAAAGCGACTAAGTCGAGCAGGAGAGTTCTCGTGTTTAAAAAGTCTATGTTTTATATTTTCTAACTCAGCCTCAGCAGTGGCTGAGCTTGCTGTGAGTTAGGTTAGGGTGAGTGGTATTATGTAGGGTTAGGGTTAGGGATAATATATAGGGAACAATCTCAGGGAGAAAATGGACCCTATCTCTATCGCCGTTAGCTGCAGCACCTGCTCTTCTCATGTTTGTTGGACAATGCCTTGAACACATGTAGCTGAGTTTGACTCCAGTAGTGACAGAGAAAACTGGTCCACTTAATATCTGTAATAATGCCACTGTGAGGTGTGCTGTGTTTTAACTGCAAATATATAATAAGATCTTTGGCACCCAATTCCAAATCCTTTCTCTCCTATTTTGCTTTTTGTAGGGTCACCTCATCAGGCAGCTTGCCTCAGGATCTCCATCCATCACATCTGCTGCCAGGATGGAGTCACACTCACACTGACTCCATCCCGCCCTACTCTTTAGTAATCTGTGCATGGCCGTTTACAGTTATATAGATTTTAGAGAGACAGACTTTTTACAGTCATTTTCAGATTTCTTGAAATAAAACTTTGTTAAATATGTTCAAAGTACTTTTATGTAACAAGCCCAAAACAGAAGAATCAGTTTTCCTTCATGATTTTTGCTTGAAAAGCTCTGAATCCCATTTTCTTTCATCTAAAAGGTTTTAACTGGACAGAAAGTCAGAATCATCTTAAAGGAAGTTTCTCTCTAATATTTATCAGGGTCCATTCTCAGTTATTTGAAGTTGTTTTTCTCCTGGTTGTTTCCTAACTAATGAAAGGAGAATTATGAATAATATGGATGTTCAGTGAAAGTCTGGAGCAGATTCTGACTCAGGTAGAAATGGCTGCATGAAAAAAAAACAGATTATCTGGGTGGAACAGGCAGGCAGAGGACATCTTTATAAACTTTATTTGGCCTGTGATGTCATCGCTGCCCTAAGCTCTGATTGGTCCCCTGCAGATGCTTTATAAAGCCTCAGAGCCGGGGGCCTCCCCCCACAGCAGCAGACTCAGGGGAGAGGAGACTTCCAGCAGGACTTGGTCTGCAGCCTTTGCTACAGTAAGTGTTTACAGGATCCAGGCTTTACGCAGGAGGCAGAACCTTCTGGTTCCTTAAGGCATTCACAGAGAACAGGGCAGAGGAACCAGAAAGCTGCAGGAAACTAGTCAGTCCAAAGGTCACAAACAGGGAAGACAGAGGAACTGGGAGATTTCCAGCCCTCCTGAGGTTGCTGGTACAGGTTGCTGCTCCGCTGGCAGCTTCAGTAACCTAGCTGTTGTTTCTGCAGGTGAAACATGCAGGAACCTTATTATAAGATATGTGATAGGCCACAGTAATGGGTATGTGGAGGTCAGAGGTCACAAGGATAATTAGCCAAATAGTGACATAAAACCACAGGAAGTGGCTGAAATGTGAAATACTGAGGGAAGTTCTCCTTGTTGGGCTCAGATTGTTGAATCGTATGATTTCTTTTTTTTTTTTGGAAGCAGCCGCATCTATTCCCAGTTATTTGAAGCTGGATCAAAAAGCTCTGTGTTTCTCCTGGTTCTGTTTTTATTTTTTACTAATTAAGGGAGAATCATTATCAGAAACAACAGATTACTAACTGTCTATAAACTGTCTATAAACAGCAACGTCAGTTTGACTCTGTGGTTTCTCCTCAGGGAAACGCTGCGGTGTCGACCCGTTAGCTCAGCGTCTCCCTGCCTTCCTGCTCTGCTGCAGCGCTGCTTCCTGGAAATCAGCTGTCAGGGAACAGGCTGCTTTCTCTTTCCTGTAAACCACGTGGTTCTCTGGGTCTGCTCCAGCTGGCCTGGCACAGCGGTTTCATTTTCAACCTACAGGAACAACCCAGGATCTGCTCCTGGTTCTGTCTCTGACCCCAGGTCAGTTTCCTCTGACAGACAGAAAACAACAGATCTTTGCCTGGTTTCTCTGTTCAGGTGAATCATGAAACTGAAGTGAACCATGTGGAGATTTAAAAAGATTTCAGTTTTCTGTATCATTTATAACCAGCAGGATCTGAGCCGACATGAACAGTTTTTCAATCTGTGCTGCAGAATCCATCATTAGCCATATTCAGGTACTGCACCCACAGGTGGCGCTGTAATAATCTAGTCTCAGATCTTAAAATGTCCTGACTAAAACAGAAGGGAAGCACAAGGAACAGAAACACATCAGAGATGTTCTCCAAACCTGTGGGTACCCTAACTGGGCTTTTGTCAAATCAGCAAGAAAATCCAAAAGACCCGCTGCAGAACAGAATGGTGAGAAGAATAAACGCAGAAACATCGTCATCCCAGATGTTGCTGGAGTCTCTGAAAAACTCAAGAGGATTTTCTCCAAACACAAAATCCCAGAACATTTCAAAGTAAACAGGACCCTCAGACAGAGGCTGGTGCAAAGGACAAAACCCCCAAACCTAAGATGAGCGGAGTGGTGTATGCAGTTCAGTCAGTGAGGAATGTTCTGATCTTTATATTGGAGAAACCAAACAACCTCTCCACAGACGCATGGCTCAACACAGGAGAGCTACCTCCTCAGGACAAGACTCTGCTGTCCACCTATACCTGAAGGACAAAGGACACTCTGTGAGGACCAACATGTCCACATTTTGGACAGAGAAGACAGATGGTTTGAAAGGGGTGTGAAGGAAGCCATCTACGTTAAGAGAGAAAGACCAACCTTAAACAGAGGAGGAGGCCTTTGGTTCCTACTCTCAAAAACTTACAACACAGCTATAGGATTAATTCCTGCCAGGTTTCCCTCCAGTTCTCACCTCCATGCAGGTGGGCTCAGCATTCCTCCAGGGAGCCAGGCTAACGAGGGGCCTAACGAGGGGCCTAACGAGGAGCCTAATGACTAAGGAGGCCTGCAGGTCTATAAAGCTGGGACTCCTCACTACTGCAGACATCTTCAGCTTCATAACAGAAGTCTAGTTGTTTTATTTTTAACCTTTTTTGGACTGATCCTGACCTGGATGACTGAGAATGTTAGCAAGTGTTTCACTAATGGGTTCACACACTGATAATTTAGAGCTACTTAGAAAATATTTCTCAGTTTTATTTTTTCTCATGAAACTTAATTTCTGGTCTCTACTTACCTAACCGTAACCCTAGATAAACCGGGTTAGAGTCTTGGAGACAGAACTAAGGTTCTGTTACAATGGGAACAAAGCACTGGGAAGACCTCTTGCTAATGACGGCTGAGTCCTTGCATGTCCTGCAGAAACCTTTGCAATAATAAACATGTAACAGAAGTATGGAGGGTCCTTAAGAAGCCTTGATGCTTCTGCTCTGTGAAGATTGTTTTTAACAGGAAAAGAAACAGAGGTCATGTTTGGTCACAAATGATTTTCAAATCTGGAAATGTCCTCATCCTTCTTTGGTCTGAAACAATCACCCTCTGTTTAAAACATGTCAACCATAGAGAAACCCGAGGAGATACCGTGGATTCTTCAGCTAAGTCGATCATCTCAGAGCTGGACCGCCGTCCCCTGAGAGATCTGGATCAGAAGCATGATGCTGTGCTATTACACACTGTTTTAAGTTATTTAATGTTTTATAAATAACTCTGTTAGGTATTGCTCTGGTGAATATCAGCCCAATCAGCTGATATCAGGACAATGATTGAGAGGAATGATTCAAGCTCTGGCGATCTTTTAACAGCAAAAGCTGCACACATATAAAATAAAGTAGTGATGACTTCTCTTCAAGTTCAAGAATTTATTAACAGAAATAAAATGAACATCCAGAGAACATCACTATGCAATGCTGCTTATCTGAATTAACACTATATTTCAATCAACATATCCTGTCTACTAGGCTAGTGAAACTTAACTAAAACTACTAAGCAACATTTAGATAAAAAGAGAAGCTAAGCTAAAGAACTATGTACACACAAAATATGTCTGATATCACTTCCTTTGTAAACAATATGAATTACTGTGTTGTTTCATTTATCAATCCCCCAACGCTCCTCCAAGCGTTCATTAAGCCTTCATTTAAAGAACTGTGCAATCTGACATTTCCTAAGAAATTAGAGTGAGCAAACAGGCATTACCTGTAGAGTGATTGTCACAGGTAACAAACCACAAACTTTCCATCAGAGGGCAATAGCCCTCCAGCTCTCTTTGAGTCTATTACTTTCTGATTTAATGTTTCTGAATTATTCCCTGATGGAAGTGGGTCAAACAGTGCATTGCCTGGGTGGGTGGGATCTGTGGCAATATGTGGCAATAGCTGGTCAACAGTTCTGATGAGGTAGTTGACCGCTGTACCAACTTCAGTAAGTCTTACTGAAGCATTCGCTGAATTCTGTATTTCCCAGGTTATATTCCAGTGTTTTTATCTTCTGCACTGAAGATAGGACAGGTTAGAACCTGAACCTGTATGAGCTCTACTGAGTTTTACAGGAAAGTTCATGTCATCTCAGATTTCTGGCCCTTTTATGGACATGCGCAGCAAAACCGTGTCTAGATCTGGTGACAGCATCCAATAATTAAGTCTTCACCACTCGTGCTAAAGCCTTCATCTCCTGCACTGTGCAGCTCCCAGACCACACTGGGAGACAAAATGCTTTCTTTTGTAGCTCTGTAGAAGTTTATGAGCAGCTAAGTAGAAAGTCCAGACCGTTTCAGTTTCCTGAGGAAGAGGAGCCGTTGTTGGGCCTTCTTCACCAGGTGGAGGTGTTCATAGTCCAGGAGAGGTCAGAGGAGATGTGAACGTCCAGGAACTTAAAGCAGTTAAAATGTTTCACAGCAGAGCAGATTCCACTATTTCCCCCAGACACCTGCAGCTGATCCTGCTCAGCTTCACCTCACCTCACAAACACTTTTTGGTCTTCTTCTAAATTGATTGAATTAAACAATATTCCGAACTCTACCTGTGAAAGTGTGGATGAATTCTAAACAATAATTGGCTTTCTAGAGTTAGTGAATAAGGAAACGGTGGAGTGATGAAGTTTTAGCACTTTTATTGAGAAACAGAGCAGAGATCACATAGATGGAAAGTAATCACACCCCACGGTCCGCCACGTCTGCCTTATTCTGCCCTGTTTCTGCCGCTCTTCCTCCCCGGCTCTCCCTTAATACCCGACAGCAGTACCATGAGATACCAACAGAGACGGTCATATCCCAAACATTCATTATCTGCATAGCAACACCGGAGAATTTGTTCTTGGCAATCAGCAGAGCCGAGGAGCTGAAGAATAATATTTCCATAACAAAAAGTACTTCAGCTGGAGGTAAAAAAGCTCGGGGTATCCCAGAACCAACATCCAAGGGTATTGTTCAATTCAATTCAATTTTATTTGTATAGTGCCAATTCATGAAACATGTCATCTCAAGGCACTTTACAAAGTCAAAATCAATCAGATTATACAGATTGGGTCAAAATTTGTTCCCAATAATAATATTTTCTTTCTCCTCACAGAGCTGAAAATGCCAATCATCATTACCATAACTAATGAGACCCCTTACACCTGGTACTACTCTTATGAAAAAGACAAGGTAAGTGTCTAAATCCTGCCTGGAGATGTGAACGAGTGAATGAGCGTTCATTGATGGTCTCTCTTGTTCTCCTCAGGATGGGAGCAAACTGAAGGCACATGGCACGGCCACTGGACGATGGCCTTTAGGGTTTTCTTTATTAAAATATCCATTCCGGATGTTTGACGCTGTGTTGGATAGAGGGATCTTCCTTAGCTATGGAGACCACTCTAGGTGGGACCTTCAATCTGACAATCGCATCGATGATTTCACTTTAAGAGAGAGCGATGATCGGAGAAACTTTGAGCTGGTCAACAGTTCTGATGAGGTAGTTGACCGCTGTCCCAACTTCGGTAAGTCTTACTGAAGCATTCGCTGAATTCTGTATTTCCCAGGTTATATTCCAGTGTTTTTATCTTCTGGACTGAATGATAGGACAGGTTAGAACCTGAACCTGTATGAGCTCTACTGAGTTTAACAGGAAAGTTCATGTCATCTCAGACCAAACTACCCAGTTTTACCACAGTTTAGATGATGGATCAACACTGCAGAGCTGATTCTGGATCATTTCCAGACATCAAGACAAACTCACAACTAATTAGGTTGACATCATTTTATATGTGAGGTGATTCAGTATATAAAAGGTCAGAGATCAGATACTGATACATTTCACTGTTACCTGTTGGTCACTAAGAGGCAGAGCATCAAACATCTGCTGAGTTCATGGATGGATGGATGGATGGATGGATGGATGGATGGATGGATGGATGGATGGATGGACGTTGCTTCAGGATATTTGATCAAACATCTGCTGAGTTCTGCTCTCTGCTCAGCAGTCATCCCTGAAAACTACAAGTCAGGAGCAAAAATTCAGCTTCTGTTAAGATTGCATTTCACACTGAAGCAACATCCATCCATCCACCCCTCCATCCATCCACCCCTCCATCCATCCATCCTTTCATACATCCAACAGGAACTCAGCTCTTTGCAGATTTTTTTTGTACTAAAATTCTATCAAAATTAAAGTAACTTTAATAAATCATCTATGGAAACTTTAGATCACGCTCTGTTGGATGTAATTACATGGAAGATAGAGTAAAATAATTCACAAGAACATTACTTAATTTTTCTTGTAGCAAGAATCGAAGAAGAGAAACGAGAACGAGAGGAACGCAAAAGACGACAAGAGGAAGAGAAACGCAGGAAGAAGGAAGAGGAGGAGAGGCGTCAAGCAGAGTTGGAGCGAATGAGAAAGATCCAAGAGGAGAGAAAGAGGAAACAGGAACAACAAGAACGTGAAAGACTAGACCGGGAACGCAGAGAACGTGAACGACAGAAACAGGAACAACTAAAACGGGAAAGACTAGAACAGGAACGCAGAGAACGTCAAAGACTAGAACAGGAACGCAGAGAACAGGAAAGACTAGAACAGGAACGCAGAGAACGTCAAAGACTAGAACAGGAACGCAGAGAACGTCAAAGACTAGAACAGGAACGCAGAGAACGTCAAAGACTAGAACAGGAACGCAGAGAACGTCAAAGACTAGAACAGGAACGCAGAGAACAGGAAAGACTAGAACAGGAACGCAGAGAACGTCAAAGACTAGAACAGGAACAACAAGAACGTGAAAGAGTAGAATGGGAGGAAAAGAAAAAACGTCAAAGAGCGCTGCTGAGGAAAATGCAAGAACAGGAGGAAAGACGTGTGGCAGAGCTGGAACAAGCCAGGAGAATCCAGGAACAGATTTACTGGGAGAATAAAGCCTCAGAGTGGAAGTTCAAGGAAGCTCAGGAAAGACTTGAGGAGCAACAACAAGCGAGAGGACAAGTACAGCAGCAGCAGAGTGAAGTTCTGCACCAGCTGCTGGACGATCACTCAGCTCACATCGAGAGAGATGAGGTAAAGTTCAAATTCTTCTGGTTTTACCACATTAACTATGATGAACAAAGTAAAAGCAGACTAAATCACGACAGTCGTTGACCATGGCTGTTGTTCACTAGAACAAGGTTTAAGATCTGCCCACCTCTTAGCGCCTCCATACCAGTGGTTCACACCGGAGCATGAGGTCCTCACAGAGCTGCAGCCTTCTACCATGGTCAGGTCCTCGAGGTTCGGTGTCCTGCAACCTTTAGATGTGTCCTGGTCCACCACCACCTCCTCAGTCTGCAGTCAGCTTCCCCAGAGTCTTACTATTCAATTCAATTCAATTCAATTTTATTTATATAGCGCCAATTCATGAAACATGTCATCTCGAGGCACTTTACAAAGTCAAATTCAATCATATTATACAGATTGGTCAAAAATGTCCTTTATAAGTGATTGCTTCAAAGTCTCTCCAAGCAGCATTCACTCCTCCTGAAAGAGCGTAGAGCCACAGTGGACAGTCGTCTGCATTGTTGATGGCTTTGCAGCAATCCCTCATACTGAGCATGCATGAGGCGACAGTGGAGAGGAAAACTCCCCTTTAACAGGGAGGAGAACCTCCAGCAGAACCAGAACCAGGCTCAGTGTGAACGCTCATCTGCCTCCACCCACTGGGGCTTAGAGAAGACAGAGCAGAGACACAGAAAGCTCAGAAGCTCACATTGACCCAGGAGTACTTTCTATGTTAGAGAAGACAGAGCAGAGACACAGAAAGCTCAGAAGCTCACATTGACCCAGGAGTACTTTCTATGTTAGAGAAGACAGAGCAGAGACACAGAAAGCACAGAAGCTCACATTGACCCAGGAGTACTTTCTATGTTAGAGAAGACAGAGCAGAGACACAGAAAGCACAGAAGCTCACATTGACCCAGGAGTACTTTCTATGGTAGATGGTAATAGAGGATGATCTGCCTCCGCTGATGATGTCACAGCTAACAGAACACCAGACCAGGTGTACCTTCTATGAAGAGAAAAGAGAGAGAACAAAAGGTTAAAAGCTGAAATGACAACAGTCACTTCAATGTCATAACGTATAAAGCCCTTAATAATCAAGCTCCATCATATATCAGAGCTCTGATTACCCCGTATGTTCCTAACAGAGCACTTCGCTCTCAGACTGCAGGTCTGCTGGTGGTTCCTAGAGTCTCTAAAAGTAGAATGGGAGGCAGATCCTTTAGCTATCAGGCTCCTCTCCTGTGGAACCAACTCCCAGTTTTGGTCCGTGAGGCAGACACCCCGTCTACTTTTAAGACTAATCTTAAAACTTTCCTTTGTGACAAAGCTTCTAGTCAGAGTGGCTCATGTTACCCTGAGCTACCTCTATAGTTATGCTGCTATAGGCCTAGGCTGCTGGAGGACATCAGGGTCTATTTCTCTCTCTCTGCTGAGTTCTCCTACTGTTCTCCAGTTTTGCATTACATTGAAATGATTGTCAATGAGAACTTCCTTTATTACACCTTGCACGTACTAATGGGTACAAGCAAAAAGTTCTAACAAACAATACCGTGAGAAGACCTTTATAAGTCACAGATGTGTGTGCGTTAAAACAAGGCCTGGAGGGATATATGCATTTGTGTTACTGCTTGAATAATGGTATTTTCTAAAAGGTCAAACAGATAATAAGATAAGAGATAAGAAATACCTTTGTTGTCCCTCAATGAGATAATTCAGATGTGACGAAGGCAAAAACACAGTTACCCACTAGATGAGTTATGACAAAAGCTAATCTCAAGTTAAGTTCTGAAGCAACAAAAAATAAACTTATCAGAAAGGCAAAAATAAAACAAGACTAAGTATGACACAGTTAGTGATAATATGGCTTATTCAGATAAAATTAAAAATTCAAGTTAAACACAGGAACAAGTGCAACATGTGCGATTGTACACACACCATAGAGTAGCTAAGTATGTGCAAACTGACATCAGCATCTGAGAGACTGAAGATACTCAGAGAGGAAATGCAATATTCAGTGAAACAGAGGAAATGCGCAATGAAAGGGACAACTGCCCATTACATGAGATATGATGTATTTGGTTGGTTTCATGTGGACGTTTAGACTTGATGCTAATGTTGTTTTAATTATCGTTCATGCAGGTTGGAGATGTGCAGCTCAAATTTGAAGAACTTATGTCAAGCTACGAAATCACAGAGAATGAAAAGTCAGAGATCAACCTTGAAGACAGAATGAAGTCTCTCCAAAATAAGCTGATGTTAGATTACCTAACACAGCACAATATCCCTGCCTGGTCACAGTGGGCTCTGGATCAGGCCACTGGATATGTGGATCTTTCCCTGACTGAGCGTTTCAGTGTCTTGGAGGCAGTGGCCAAGGTTACACTGGAGGGTGACCCTGATTTTGGGTCTGAACACATTACTGGACAAGACAAAAAGAATAAATTCTTCCTCAGTTTGCAAGATCAGCTGCAGATCTCTAACCCAACTCTGGCCAGACAGATTTTAGTAAATATTCTTGAAGTGACTTCTGTGTTGCCTAAACAAGGCAAGGAGATCCTCAGTCAAATACTTTTCAACAACATCTGGACTCCAAAAGAAATCAAGCTTTTCACGGGACGGACCCGGGGCGTTGATCAGGAAATAGTTTCAAAAATCCTTCATAAGGTATGCACCTATAAGCTAAGCTGTATACAGGCTCTCACAGCTCTGAGTCACCAAGATCCTATTGGATGCATAGAAGACTGTGTATTATGTGAGCTGGACAAAGATCATGAAACCATTTTGGATGAGATGCGAGAAAATAACTATCCAGAGCATCTCCTGTCACAACTGGAAGAAATCCTTCAATACGTTGAAGCAGTGTTGCCCAGATGTAAAGGAGTAGAACTAGAGTCAGACGTGATTGAGGATTGTAAAAGTTGGATAGTTTCAATAGATTTTGATGAACCCAACACTGATATGTTAAAGAGCATCCTTATTGTCATGTCAATAGCTGTGAAGCAATGCACCGCCTTCACCTCTTTAAGTGGAGAGAAGGTTCCAGGTTACTTCCCCAGATTGACTCAGCTTGCATCGCTGCTCTTACTGCTGCTACCTCAGTCCGGAGGGAAGAAGGGATGCCTCCTGGAAATTGGAACTGGTGAGGGTAAGACGTGCATCTTAGCCATGTTTGCCACTATCCAGGCTATACGAGGTACAGCAGTGGATGTTGTGACCAGCTCCCCTCTGCTTGCAATTCGAGATCAAGATGAGTGGAAAAAACTCTATGAAGTGTTTGGTGTGACCTCATCCACTGTTCCTCCACAGCATCAGACTAAAAGTTCCTTTGAGGATCATGACAAGCAGCTTGAAGAAGCTTATTCCATGCAAGTAGTTTATGGCACCGTTTGTACCTTTGCTGCAGACATACTGAGGCAAGAGTTTGAGAAGAAAACGACTCGAGGCTGCAGGAAGTTTGATTGTGTGATTGTGGATGAAGTGGACTATATGACGCTGGACAGTGGTGTTCAGGTGACATTCCTGTCACATCAAGCCAACGGCCTGAGACATCTGGAACAAGTCCTGGCAAGCATCTGGGCCATGCTGTCTGTCTGCCGACCAATAGAAATATTTGAAACAGGAGAGATCCAATGGGGAACTAGGATCCAGTACTGCCACAAGGTTGCCAAGCAAGCTGTGGTTGGTTCAGAAACAGACTTTTCAGAGGCTGACATACTGTGGCTGGGTGTGAAGCTGGGGCTTTATTCTCAGGAGGATTTGGAAGAATTAAATAAAGCAATGAGTCAAACTCAAACAGAACAAGAAAGCACTGAAGATACAAAATGTAAACTCCTTGGAAACATCATGGCCAAGTTGGGACACCAAGAGCAGTATCAGCTGTTCAGGGAACTTGAGACCAAAGTGCTTGAAGGCGTGGTGGTAGATTGTTACTCACTTGTGAACAACAAAGCCAAGCTGTATGGTAAGGACAGTTGTTCCAGAGACCCTGACATCCGAATGCTTCTTCTGCAGAATGGATGTGCCTGTGAAATCATGTCTGAGAAATCACTCATCGAGTCAGCTGTTGAGAAGGTAAAGTCTAGAATTAAATATTCTAGTGAGTGTTGCCTAGACTCAGTGGAGAAAACTAAGGAATGTATTGTGATTCCATCTTTCTTGAAAGAATACGTTGAGAATCAGTTACCCATTTTTGCAGAGAATGCTTTGAGAGCCATTCAGATGGCACCAGGCAGAGAGTACATGATTGAGAAGGCTCCAGAAGCTGACAGACCTGGTTTCTGCGGTGAGGACTCTCATCATTACGATGCCATAATTCCTGTGGACTTCCAGGCCAGTGGGGTGCTGGAGAAAAACAAGCGCTGGGGCGAAGGCCTTCAACAGTTTTTGGAGATGAAACACCAACTGGCGATTTCACAACTGTCCAATGTAACAAATTACATGTCAAATGTCCACTTCTTTAAAAAATACCTCACTGGTAAAGGCATTTTTGGAGTCTCTGGGACGTTAGGAGGTGAAGCTGAGAAAGCATTTCTAAAACGGCAGTACAAAACAGCCAGTTACGTCATTCCAGCTCACCGCCATAAGAAGCTAGTGGAACTGCCTGCAGTTCAGGTGAGTGGAGGAAAGACGGAGTGGATCCAGGTGATCTGTGACACTACATGGCGAGCAGCAGACAGAGGGCAAGTTGTTTTGATAATCTGCGAGGATGTCAAGACCGCAGAGGAGCTGAGGAGTAAAGTATGTGTGAGACGGCCTACCGAGATAACCATGTACACAATCAGTGCCAAGCACAACATTGAAAAGGAGACTTTCCAAAAGGGACACATCATCATTGCTACAAACCTTGGAGGCAGAGGAACTGACATCCATGTTCACCAAGAAGTCAATGAGTGTGGAGGTCTCTTTGTACTTCTCACATACTTCCCTGGAAGTCACCGTGTTGAGAGACAGGTGTTTGGACGCACTGCCCGCAAAGGAAACCCAGGGATGGCGCAGATGATACTGGACCAGGATCTGCTAGCACCAGCATACCAAGGCCATTCAGTGGAAACCATGAGACAAGTAAGAGAAGAGTATGAAGTCAGGCGTTTAGATGGTATGGAGAAAAATGAGCTGTTTCAAATTGAAATGAAGGAATACCTGTTCTCCATGTTTTGTGAATTTCTTGGTGGCTTTGACAAGAATTACACTGAAGAGGAGAGAATGGATGTCACAAGGCTGAAGGTAAAAGATCTTCCTGAGTGTTTTAGGAGCCATCGCCAAAAGTTTGATTATGAGATAGCAATCAATGCTTTGAAGGAATCGTGGGCTTTGTGGCTCATCCTCCATGAAGAGCATCTCAGTAGACGAGACGAGATCCACGTCCTGAAAGCAAACCTCATTAAAGATTTGAAGAAGACTGCTGGTCAAATCTTAAAAGGGAAAAGCAACAATTTCTATGACTTCATCAAACTGGCAAAAAGCAGAACTGAAATTCACCGCAGCAACAAAAATGAAAGTGACTTTGGAGCATTATCATACTGGCAGAGTGCTGAACAGTGTGATCCTTTCTACAGTGCTGTGGCTCTTTATAACCAGGCATACATCACAGTCAACCTGCGCAGGAGTGGCTACAAAACAAAAGCAAAGCAGTTATTGGAAAAAGCAAAGACTGCTGTGGATGTGTACCTCTCAGAATCAACAAACGCCATGATGTTTTACAATTTGGCAGTGACTAATGACTTTTTACCCCACCACAAAGACAGCAATCTGCAGACGCAAATAAAAGCTAGAATGAGCGTCTTCAAATGTTGGAAAGGATATATCGAGAATGCTCTGAAAATGCTTGAGCACATTGCCAGCAGCGAAGGAGATGCTGTCTTAGAAGACTCCAGTGTTTACACTCTGTCCAAAGACAAAGACCCCATCACTACCAGTGAACTAATGGTACTCCACGAGTTTGGCCTCTGCGTTGTGTTTGAGGTTAAAAAGAAGCCTGAGTTTTCCATTGACGCCTTTGCTTGTTTCTGTCTTGGGGTTCTCCAAGTTGCAGCAGGTGTTCTTGTTTGTGCTCTGTCCTACGGAAGTGCCAGCCAGTTTGGGCTTGGACTCATCTGTGAAGGCGTTTCTGACATGATTGATGGAATAAAGGGAATGCTACAAGGAGGCTTTGACTGGGCACAGTGGGCAATCTCCAAAGCCATCAGCATTGGGGTGTCTCTGGTTTTTGGTGGATTGAGCAAACTCAAGAGAGCTGCAAGTGCTGTCAAAAGTGGAGCAAAAGGTCTGATGGCTGGGTCTAAATGTAGCTCCATCATCACAGTGAAACAATGCTTTAAACATGCAGGAAAATATGCTGTTCAGGAACTGGGGAAGCAGGGGGGTGTCGCCGCGCTGAGCTATATCGTGAACAATGGACTTACAGCTTTATTTAAAAGGATTCTAAACGATACCTTCAAGGACAAAGTCTTTTCAATGATAAAAGATAATAGCCGTCTGGATTCGGCTCTAATAAACATCATTTGTTCAGCAGTACCAAAGACTGCCATGGAGCAGGGGGTCACTGACTTCAAAATAGACGTGGGGTGTGAGAATGAAATGCGTCGATCAGTGGACATAATGACCCATGACATAATCCCCGACCTGATGATAGACTGTACCAATGTTGGTAAAGTTCTTGATACACTTTCAGAGGTCTGTGGTTCTGTAGCACGGCACATGGACAAACAGAAAGAGATGAAAATGTTGAGGAAGATTTTGGAATCAGCTCAGTACATTAAACTTTGTGTAGAAATGCTGAATTCATTTCCCACAAAAGATGTTATTGAAAAAACCTTTGTGCCAAAGTTTATGCAAAGCATGGATCAGCTGTCACAGGAAAAGTACAACAAAGACGGAAGACACAAATTATCTGATGTGAAACGACTGAAAACAGACTTCCTCCAGATTATAGCCACCAGTGTTTCAGACTCATTTGTTGAAGCATGTTCAAGACACATGACCTCCATCATAACCAGAACCTGCATGACCAAAATAAACAGCGCTGCTGGAAATGCTGTCAGCAACCTGCTGGGCAGAGCTAACACTCAAAGTTTCTTTGACAACCAGCTCTATAAACACCAGACTAAAAAGATCATCCAAAGTCCATGTGCGTCTCTATCAACAGAGGAAAAACAGGACCTTCATTGTTACATAGAAGAAATTTCAGACGTCAATTGTCCTGCTTCAGCCTTGGACATCCATGTCCTCACTCAGAGTGATGCTCTCCAAGGCAAAGGCATCAGAGTGATAGTTGTGGATGCAGATAATAAGAAGCTTTCAGAGGATTATTTTCCAGGAAAGGACAGTTCTGCAGATGACGTTGTCCTCCAGCTGAGGAAAGATCCAGAAGCAGCAAAACAGTGAGTCTTGATTGAGACGTGTTCATGTTTATCTAGTGACATGTTTGACTGTGTTGTAGTCTGGAAGGCTCCATCAATTCAATGTCAGTTTACTTTATTTCTATTGCAACAATTTCCTCTCACTATATATTACAGAATACTTTCAATCCGTACACAGAAGAAAACAATTCTGTGCAATCATACAGACGTCATGCTAATTATCAGTGCAGTCAGTTCAGTTTCAGTCTCACTAAAAAACAATATCCACGTTGGTTCATAGGGGCAGAGTAGGATTGTCACAATTTAGCTCCTCAACACGTTTCAGTCCTATGTTTTATTTGGTCTTTTCATTACATTGGTTTGCAACCAGGTCATGTGACCATCAAGGAAAAGATTACATTAGGATTGTTGAGGGGAAAAAAGTGACAATTTGATCAATGCAAGAAAAAAACCTCAGCATAAAAGTCACGGGGGGGGGGGGGGGTATTTATCACCATTTGTGTGTGTGTGTGCGTCAGCATGGGCCCATGACTCTCCAGCTGCCCCCCCTAGCCTTACTCTTAGATGGTATATTATCAGCAGTTCAAGAAGGGCCCTGATCAAGTTCACAGGTGTCATGAGCGGGTCCAGGTGGGGTTAGAGTGTCTTGTTTGCAAAACATCCAGGAGAATTTGAGACTGCTAGCTCCAAGGCCAGCCATCAGGGCTCCAGATTGAAAAACAAGGAGATTGTTTTTGTGACAGGCTGACCATGACTTTTTGTCAGTCTTCAAGTCTCTGCTGGTCCGTCTTCATAGCAAGTCCCAAACAGCCAAATTTGTCTGACTTTCTGCTGTAAATCAAGCTAGAAACTTCCCAGAGGTCTTTCCATTCCACCATTCAGTTCAACCCCAGCCGGCATGTGATACTGTGCCAGTATGGCATCCAGCTTGCGGTGCTGTTCACTAATCATCTGAGTCTGGGTGATCACTCAGATGATTAGACCATCAGACCATAACAAACTCTCGGCAGCCTTATTAATGGCCAAAACTGCCGGCGAGATCTTCTGTATTTGCCGATATAATTCAATTTTATTCATATAGCACCAATTAATGAAACATGTCATCTCGAGGTTCTTTCCAAAGTCAGACTCCATCAGATCCTCCAGGTTGGTGAGAAAGTTTCCTCTCTAAGGAAACCCAGCAGGTTGCATCAAGTCTCTCCAAGCAGCATTCACTCCTCCTGAAAGAGCGTAGAGCCACAGTGGACAGTTGTCTGCATTGTTGATGGCTTTGCAGCAATCCCTCATACTGAGCATGCATGAAGCGACAGTGGAGAGGAAAACTCCCCTTTAACAGGGAGGCAAGGCAAGGCAAATTTATTTATATAGCACAATTCAGTACAGGGACAATGCAAAGTGCTTTACATGATTAAAATATAGCAAATTAAAACAGAATAAAAGCAAGTAGGAATAAAATGTAGATAGAAACTAGAATCGTTCAACTTCTGAAGAAGTTGAAGATGGCGCCCGCCTGGTGGTGCACGTAACCGTCAAAGGCAAAGCTTCCGAGTTCCTTGGTCGTAGGCTTTTATCACTTGGGGATTTTAAATCAACTCTTCTGAGTGTGAAAAGGATTTGTCTTCGTCAAAACCAGCCGACGGAAGAAGGTCTGCATCCAAGCAGCATGGAAAATTATTGTTATTAAAACATGATTAAATACTTCAATGTAGCATGAAAAAATGAAATATGTGAATAAAAATGTTAAAGGCATTACAAACTACTAAAGGAAGTACAAACTCTGTGAAGCAGAAGTTGGTGAGACCTTCCTAGAGCTACTTCTGGTTAGCAACATGCTAAGCGTTAGCCGCTAACATGGTTGTGTCCAGTGTCACCGGGTGATTGTACTCTGTTAGTTTGGTCCAAATCCTGTACTGGGAAGTTCCTCAAAAAGGGTGCCAATACTTAATGTCACCAAAGCTCACCAAAGGCCATGTGTCAGATCGGCCTCCTTTAGCAACTAAGCCTCACCAAATCTGGGCCCAGAACTCAACATTTGACAAAAATGGTGTGTAGTGCCATTTCCCACAGGTGAGTGGTGCTGTATTGGCCGGGGGGTAGTTCTTGCTGTTGCACTTTTTTCATCATTCATTCATTTATATCAGTTGTTCAAATTATTTATTTGTTACTTGTAAAAAAAAAAAAAAAAAAAATATTGGGTACCCCCGAGCGGGTTGCGAACCTGCGACCTTTGGTGCACTAGCCCAACACCTAAACCACTGTACCAAAAAAAAGTGTCAAGCTGAGCTCTGCATTTTTGAGAGGTCAACTGTGTCTAGGAAGTGGTTTTGAGAAGTGGTTTTTGGTTAATTTTGTCACCACAGTAACTTTAAATTGTGTCAAGTACAAATAGCACACTTCGCGGCGTCGAGACGCACGTTTTGATATATAGTTTGTGGGGGTACAGCCTACGGTTCGGGCTGTACTAACGGTGACGGAAGAATAAAAAGCAATAAAAATAAAGAAACCCTTATTAGGTGCATAGTATAAGGCCTCCGCCATGCATTTTCAATGCATAGGCGGGCGCCTAATTAGAACAAAGAAGTGGTGATTCAGTTAACTAGAACAGTTGAAGGCAATCCTAAACAAATGTGTTTTTAATCTTGATTTAAAGGAACTCAGGCTTTCCGCACCTTTACAATTTTCTGGAAGTTTGTTCCAGATAAGCGGGGCATAGGAACTAAATGCTGCTTCTCCATGTCTGGTTCTAGTTTTGGTTCTGCAGAGCAGGCTGGAGCCAGAAGACCTGAGTGGTCTGGAGGGTTGATGCCCTGATAACAAGTCTGTGATGGATTTAGGTGCTAATTCAGGGATTTATAGACTAACAGAAGTATTTTAAAGTCTATTCTCTGAAATACAGGGAGCCATGGAAGGACTTCAGAACTGGGGTTATGTGCTCTACTTTCTTAGTCTTAGTGAGGACGCGGGCAGCAGCGTTCTGGATCAGCTGCAGCTGTCTGATCCACTTTTTAGGCAGACCTGTGAAAACTCCGTTACAGTAATCAGTTCTACTAAATATAAACGCATGGATTAGTTTTTCCAGATCCTGCTGAGACATCAGTCCTTTAATCCTAGAAATGTTCTTCAGGTGATAGAAAGCCGACCTTGTAACTGTCTTTAGATGCTTTTGGAGGTTCAGGTCTGAGTCCATCACTACTCCCAGATTTCGGGCCTGATTAGTGGTTTTTAGCTGAAGCGACTGAAGCTGTGAGCTAACTTTTGATCTCTCCTCTATTGGTCCAAATGTTATTACTTCTGTTTTGTTTTTATTCAACTGAAGAAAATTTTGGCACATCCACATATTGAGGAGAACCTCCAGCAGAACCAGAACCAGGCTCAGTGTGAACGCTCATCTGCCTCCACCCATTCGGGCTTAGAGAAGACAGAGCAGAGATACAGGAAGCACAGAAGCTCCCATTGACCCAGGAGTACTTTCTATGTTAGATGGTAATAGTGGCTGATCTGCCTTCCCTGATGATGTCACAGCTAACAGAACGACAGAGAACAAAAAGTTAAAAGCTGAAATAACATGAAATATTGCACAATTGGAGAGCAGTAGGAGAACTCAGCAGAGTGAGAAAAATAGTTTATCTCTGTTTTATCTCCTAGTCTCTAGCAGCCGCTGTTTGTTGAAATACTGATTTACTCGCTGTTTCGTTGTTAGTCTAGACCAGTGGTCCCCAATCCTGGTCCTCGAGGGCCGGTGTCCTGCAACTTTTATTTGTTACTCTGCTTCAACTCACCTGAGTCAAATAATGAGGTCATTAGGAGGACTCTGGAGAACTTGACAGCACACTGGGGAAGTAAGTCAGGTGTGTTGGATCAGGGACACATGTAAAACCTGCAGGGACACCGGCCCTCGAGGACCAGGATTGGGGACCACTGGTCTAGACTGTGGGTATCGATGCATCCATGTTTCCCACTGTGTTAGTTGGACAGTCCATTGTTGTATAACAAGACCCTTCTCAGAGTTAGAGCAGCATATTTTTCATCATTAATTGAGGAGAATAAGAATAATCCTAGATTTCTCTTCAGTACAGTTGCCAAACTTACACAGAGTCATAGCTCTGTTGATCCATCCATTCCCTTAGCTCTTAACAGTAATGATTGTATGGGATTCTTCATAAATAAAATTGATTCCATTAAAAATAAAATAATTGCCATCCTCCCAAACATGATTACCTCGTTCTCAGTAAGTGAGGCAGCGTTGGAGGAATCTTTAGAACCTGCGCAGTGTCTGAACTGTTTAAAAGCAGTAGAGCTTTCTGAGCTATCTAAAATTTTAGCTTAATCTAAACCTTCTACCTGTATGTTAGACCCAATCCCAACCAAGTTTTTTAAGGAGGTATTCCCTTTGATCGGTGATCCTATTTTAGACATAATTAATCTATCTTTGGTAAATGGATATGTACCACAGGCTTTTAAAGTAGCTGTTATTAAACCTTTACTTAAGAAACCATCTCTTGATCAAGATGAGTTAGTAAATTACAGACCTATATCTAATCTTCTTTTCTTATCTAAAATTCTTGAGAAAGTAGTTGCTAATCAACTTTGTGAACATTTACAAAGTAATGACCTACTTGAGGAGTTTCAGTCAGGCTTCAGAGCTCATCATAGCATTGAAACAGCTCTGGTGAAGGTCACTAATGATATTCTCATAGCCTCAGATAATGGACTTGTGTCTTTACTTGTCCTGTTAGATCTCAGTGCTGCGTTTGATACAGTTGATCACAATATTCTCCTACAAAGACTTGAGCATACTGTAGGGATTAAGGGGAAAGCATTAGGCTGGTTTAAATCTGATCTGTCAGACAGATTCCAGTTTGTTCATGTTAATAATAAATCTTCCTCAAACTCTAGGGTCACCTGTGGAGTACCACAGGGTTCAGTCCTTGGACCAATTCTATTTACTATATATATGCTTCCGATTGGCAAAATTATCAGACAGCATGTGATTAATTTCCACTGTTATGCTGATGACACTCAGCTATATTTATCCATGGATCCTGATGAATCCAATCAATTACTTCGACTGCAGTCATGTCTTGATGACATCATAAGCTGGATGACTTTAAATTTCCTGCATCTAAATTCTGACAAGACAGAAGTTATAATCTTTGGACCAGAGTCCTCAAAAAATAAACTTCTTAATCAATCACTTAATATGGATGGCATTAACTTGGCCTCTGGTAATAAAGTTAAAAATCTTGGTGTTATTTTTGAACAAGACATGTAATTTAAATCCCATATTAAACAGGTTTCCAGAGTTTCCTTTTTTCACCTCAGGAATATCGCCAAAATTAGAAACATTCTGTCCAGGAGTGATGCTGAAAAACTAGTCCATGCATTTGTTACTTCAAGGCTGGACTATTGTAATTCTTTACTATCAGGAAGTCCACAAAATGCAGTTCAAAGCCTTCAGCTGATCCAAAATGCTGCAGCAAGAGTTCTGATGAAAATCAACAAGAGGGATCATATTTCTCCAATTTTAGCTTCCCTTCATTGGCTTCCTGTTAAATCAAGAATAGAATTTAAAATTCTTCTTCTAACGTATAAAGCCCTTAATAATCAAGCTCCATCATATATCAGAGCTCTGATTACCCCGTATGTTCCTAACAGAGCACTTCGCTCTCAGACTGCAGGTCTGCTGGTGGTTCCTAGAGTCTCTAAAAGTAGAATGGGAGGCAGATCCTTTAGCTATCAGGCTCCTCTCCTGTGGAACCAACTCCCAGTTTTTGTCCGTGAGGCAGACACCCCGTCTACTTTTAAGACTAATCTTAAAACTTTCCTTTGTGACAAAGCTTCTAGTCAGAGTGGCTCATGTTACCCTGAGCTACCTCTATAGTTATGCTGCTATAGGCTTAGGCTACTGGAGGACATCAGGGTCTATTTTTCTCACTCTACTGATTTCTACTGTTCTCCAGTTTTGCATTGTATTACATTGAAATGACTGTTGTCATTTCAGCTTTTGTCATTTCAGCTTTTAAGTTTTTGCTCTCTCTCTTTCCTTCATAGTAGGTACACCTGGTCTGGCGTTCTGTTAACTGTGACATCATCCAGAGAAGACGGCTCACCCGCTACTACCATCTAATGTAGAACAGATTACTAGATCAATGTGTGCTTCTGTGCTTTTTTGTTTCTCTTGTTGTGTCTCTGTTCTGTCTTCTGTAACCCCAGTCGGTCGAGGCAGATGACCGTTCATACTGAGCCTGGGTCTGCTGGAGGTTTTTCCTTCCCGTTAATGGGGAGTTTTTCTTCCCACTGTCGCTTCATGCTTGCTCAGTATGAGGGATTGCAGCAAAGCCATGTACAATGCAGACGACTCTCCCTGTAGCTCTACGGTTCTCCAGGAGTGAATGCTGCTTGTCGGGACTTTGATGCAATCAACTGGTTTCCTTATATAGGACATTTTTGATCAATCTGTATAATCTGACTGATTTTGACTTTGTAAAGAGCCTTGAGATGACATGTTTCATGAATTGGCGCTATATAAATAAAATTGAATTGAATTGAACTAACTCCTGCTACTGCAGTAGCAGCATTCCAGTGGAGCCTTATTGTCTTCTCGAGTCCATTTGCCATCAAAGTGTCTTGGTTCCTAAAAACTTGACTCAAACCTTGTTTCTCCGGGCCACATCACCTGTTTAAGTGCTCTCATCATGTATTATGAGGTAGGCAACCAACACTGGATGATATATCTACATAGATGTCCCCGAGAGGGTTGGACTTCTTGAGTTGCTGGAGGAAGTCCAGTCTCTGCTGAACGGGGGGTTCCTAGGAACTGGTCCACAGCACAGTGTTGCTGATGGTGTTGAGGGGTGTTCTCTAGAAGTCCGACATCAACTCCACAGTCACGAGTGGGTTAATCTCCCCGTGGTTTCTAACCCACCAATGGACCAACCAGTCTGGACCCTGTCTGTATGTAGACTCCTCAACATCCTGGGTGAGTGAGAGTGGTGACATCTGAAAATGTGGGGCCGGTCAGCTCCCAGCCTCACCTGCTGCTTCCAGTCAGTCAGGAAGCTGGTTATCCAGGTGGGGGCTGGTGGTGGGATCTGGGTGAGCTTCTGGAGGAGGACGACTGGGCTGATGGTGCTGAAATATTCAGGCTGACAGCATCATCTGGTGAGCAAACTGCAGGGGGTCCAGCAGGAATCCTGGGACTTCCTTCAGATGCTTCATCACCAGTGATCTTTCAGTTCTTGTTTTTTACCCTTTCAACATGCAACACAAAAAATTTGATTAAATCACTGATAGCTAAAAATGAATGATATCCAGGTCAATGAGGAGTGGATGGAAACTTCAGCTACAGACCTTCCGATTTGTTTCATTTGAAAATTTCTGGCATTTTCAAAACCAACCCATTTTTGAACTCTTTGTAAATGTGTTTTATGTATTTTCATTGTTCCATTTGTTCGTGTTTTTGTCATTTTAAGGACGATCACTGAACGGCTTGCTGGTAAAACGAGGCCCTACGCTGGACATTTTGAAATTCTGAGGCCTGATGGTTCTGTGACTCCAGTAAACTCTGAAGGTCAGAACTGCTTGTATCACGCTGTGGTTCAGGCCACCAGCAGAAGTCCAGCTGATGTGAAACAGAAGGCCTTGAACCTTCGAAATCAAGTAAAAGATTCTGTGAGTACCGTTCACACGTCTATTCATTTCCAGTACCTGCTTCTCCCTGCTGGGGGTCTGGTGGGGTACTCCCTGGATGGGTCGCCAGTCCATCACAGTGGACTACAGCTAGTCACACATGGAGTATAATTACAAAATTCAATACATCCACTATTATTATGTTTTATATGTACGTATGTATAAATTACACACTTTTACAAAAATTAGAAATTTTGAGAAAGACCACCAAACCGTCAATTTGTGCTCCAACGACGCTTTCAGGCTTCAAACCTGTCTGGTTCACATGGAAAGGCTCCTTATACACCTTTCATAACCCCCCCCCCCCCCCCCCCCCCCCCATAACAACCACCCCATAACCCTGCATGCACAGCGTTGGTAGACGATGGATGAAAGCTTTGTTTAATTAGACAGTAAAAACCCACTGAATTTAGTTATGCTGTAAATAAATACAGTAGAGCCTGGTTTATGCTTGATGCAGCCACCAAGTCTGCACGGCTATATTATTATCCATCCATCCATCCATTTTCTGACCTGCTTAATCCCTCATGAGGTCACGGGGGTTGCTGGTGTCTATCTCCAGCGTTCACTGGGCGAGAGGCGGGGTTCACCCTGGACAGGTCGCCAGTCTGTCACAGGGTGACACAGAGACAAACAGCATGCACAAGGAGAACATGCAGACTCCATGCAGAAAGACCCAGGGTTGGACTTGAACCCAGAACCTTCTTGCTGCAAGGCACCAGTGCTACCCACTGCGTCACTGTGCAGCCCCGGCTATATTATTATATATTATATATTTTGGCTACCACGCCCCTCCGCCCGGCCAAAAGTTTCCACAATGTGCAACAGGGAAAATATGGCGGATGAGCAAACGCTCCCTCTGGCGAAGGTTCGTAAATATCGACATCTTTATGATTCGGACCAAAATGATCACTGTGATCAACAAATTAACAATTCCTGGAAAGAAATCGCCATCACTCTGGGAAGGAAGTCAGAGGCTGAATGTTGGAAACACAACTATGTGTTCTTCCTCTACATGTAATGGGGTGTAGTATGCTTAGCGTAGGAGTGCAGTGCTGCCCTCTAGAGTCTAGGAGAAAAGTGCTACTTCAAATGCTGCAGATGTTGTGTTCTCACGGCTCATTTCTGCACAGGACATACGTGCATCGAGCATAACGCAACCTTAAAGCTGTTGAAATGCTTCTAACATGCTGTTGTCGTCGTTCAGCTTCTACAGGAAACACACAGGTATGCAGCAGCCCTGCACCTGCAGAGAGGATATGAAGAAACACATCAAAGTTCAGGTAAATACACCATCAGGGGAGGAGGGAGAAAGACACAACACGTGAGCAAAGAACAGTTTAAGAACACGATGAACACGACGGAGCTGGAGGATCTACCTGAAGGTGAAATCTCCATTATAAACACCTACAATCTGGGTCTGGTTGGCACCTTTGATGAGTGAGTTCTTCTGTCCGTCTCTTTAAAATCACAACAGTGGCTCCCCAGTGTGCACGTCTCCTCATCTCTGCTTTGTTGTTTGATTTGTGAAGTATCAAAGGACTGCGGAGGACCAATAGATCCAACACCAAAGCTGATAACAACAGCAAGCATTCTCCTGTGAATGCAGACCACATCCCACCTAAAAATACCTTCCAGAAAGCTTTCGAGATGCTACAGAAACCAGAGAACGAAGAGCTAAAGCAGAGCATTAAAACAAAGAACCCAAAACTGTATAAACTCATTGATAAAAATGGAAACCGTGGGCTCTGCAGAGAGGTTCTAACAGAACATCACCGGCAGGCCCTGACCACCGGCAACAGCAAAGGGGCTCATTTAGTCAGGTGAGACTTTGTCAGTTCCTGTAGGCGCTGAGCTCTTTGCTGACTCTGTTTCTGCTGCTTGCAGGGAGAAGCTCTCTGAAGTCCTTCTCTCTGGTGACGCCAATAAACTGCTGAAAATGTCTCTGATCGTGGCCAATCCAGAGATGTCTGAGACTCTGAGGAGAGATGCAGGTGCTGAGAACACGAGTAGAAACAGGAGCAGAGTCAATGAGGAGCATTAAAGCCTGATTCCAACAGGTCGGCTAATGTTTGGTTTGTGTGCAGGAATCCACCAGCAAAGTAAAAGAACTGCATTCATGTCCAGAGAAACAACCAGGAGTTACCACACGGTGGGAGACAAGCTGCTGCTGAATAAATACTGTGAGATGGGAGTCATCGACCAGAGTGCTAAAGATGATCTTCAGCAGTGGACCAAGTCCCAGCTTTACTCCAGGAACTCACCAGAATATCATGAACTGCTTGAAACGCTGACGTCATCTAGAAGAAATCAGAAACATTAGAGATGTGAATTTATCTGCCTGTATGAACTGGTTGATCATTTGTTCTTGAAATACCAGCATTATTTTGGCTGTTAAAGGTAATAATTGGATCTGGAACAGCAAACTCTGCACACATATAGAATAAAGGAGTGACAACTTATCTTCAAGTTCAAGAATTTAATAACAGAAATAAATGAACATCCAGAGAACATCACTATGTAATGCTGTTTACCTGAATTAACTCTATATTTCAATCAACAAATCCTCTCTACTAGGCTAGTGAAACTTAACTAAACTACTAAGCAAAATGAAGACAAAAAGAAGCTAAGGAACTATGTACATGCAAAAGAAACAAAAGACAAAACAAAAGTGGTTCATCATCATCAGAATAATTCAGTGAATCCTGGTTCACTGCTGATCTGACTTAAAGAACATGGAATGGAGTTAAATTAGCTTAACTAATGTAGAACATTTGGCATGTGTTTCAACCACTGATCTCTATTTATTCACTGGAGTGCTGATTTTGCTGAAAAACTGAAGTCACTGGCCGCCATCTTGCTACTCCCTACTCTCCCAGAATCCCACAGGATTTGGTTGCAACAACAAGCAGTTTTCTGGCTGAGTGAAAACGTTTCACAGGTAATTCTACAGTCAGTGGATGTACTAACACTATCAACTACCAAGAGAATCTATATATACGCTGATGTATCCTATAGTTTAGTCTGTAGCCTAACAGTCTGCCTACCTCGAACCGACTCGATCACATTGACCGAGTTAGTCATTGACATTGTGTCTAACGTTAGAAAATAGAAATTAGATTAAATAGAAAATAATTCGCTGTGAAATGTCAATGATTAAATGAATGATGCTGTCATTGTTGTAGTGTTTGGAACGTCACGGCCCTTTCCTCTGACCTGCAGGGGCGGTTCCTCCTGCAGGCAGAGGCGGCTCTTACTAATTGGAGCCACTTGGGCTCACTATATAAGTTGGGCTCCACTAACACTCTCTCTCTCTGCTCCTCCAGGTACTCACTTTGTTGGTTGGTTGGTTTAGTTTTTGTTAACACTCAGACACATTCTCACATAAATGTTCACCCACTCATACACTGCACACACTAAACATTCTTACACACTCACATCTCATCCCTGTTTTATTTATTTAAAGTTACTTATAGGTTACAATAAACTATTGATTTGCCTAAACTGTTTTGTCTCCCCTCCTTTTTGTCATGGGCACTGAGCCGGCCTGTGATATATATATATATATATATATATATATATATATATATATATATATATATATATATATATATATATATATATATATAGAGAGAGAGAGAGAGAGAGAGAGAGAGAGAGAGAGAGAGAGAGATAGATAGATTTGGTTGATTGCAGTATTATTATTATTTATGTGATTTTTCTAGTGTAGAAACTGAAGCTTAAATTGGTTCATTAATTTAGCTCTATTGTAAATCTATGTCAGATTTAAAGGCTAATGCACAGACACAGCATAAAACTATATGGCATTTGACATTTTAAAAGTCTTAAGCCCCCCCTGAACACGAGAACACCGTTGTTATTCGATGCTGTAGCGCACATATTCCCTAGTTACTGGAGGAAAATAGGGAGTACCAATATGGCGGCTGGTGGCTTCAGAGCGACGTGTATTATATACGGCCAATCAGCGATCCAGTGAATAAATAGAGACCAGTGGTTTCAACCCATTCACAATCCAAATCCTGAGTTACAAAAAACATTTTTCCCCCCAGTGTCCTGTCTAGCAATGTGGCAATAAGAATTGATATCTTAATGCCAAATAGAGCTCGACAGAATTTACTTTCATAAGTGGAGCAAACAGCTTTCGCCATAATGCTCCACTTGATTTATGTATGTAAATAGCTTTATTGTGATTCCCGCAGGGAGAATTTCAAATTATATGGACACTACAATGGGAGAGTAAAGAAAGAACAAGAAGAGAAAAAAAGAGAAGAGGTGAAAGAAAGAAGAGATAAAAGGGAGAGAATGATAAAACCTTCTTTGTCTGCTCCATCACCTGGAAAGAGACACAAAAAGAACAGCACAACCAACAGACATAAAGCAACTGATACAATCGTGTAACACCTTGATACCATTGCTAAATCATACGTATTATTATTTAAGATGACATGTGTAATGTGATACCTGAGAAAGGACAGTAAAAGAAAGTAAATAAATAAATTATAGCCTTTCTGTATATAAGTGAACATTTAATACCTGGGACCCAGCACCTGTGGGAGATTGTGAGAGTGCACTAATTTAGGTGAAAATTATCCAGAAGGAAATGGCTTGATAGTGATTGTGGAGAACCGAAGACCCACCTTCCCCGAGCACAGAGGCAGGAGTCAGGGGACCCGTAACCCCGGACTCCCAAAGGGGCCCCCAAAGCAGTGCGCCCAAGAGGGGCCACCACAGGAAATCTGCAACCCCCCCCCCCGGGACCACCCGGGAACCCGCCCAAAACCTGAGGGCCGCCAAAGCGCCAGCGGGCCAAGGCGCCTGCCGGCGCAGCGGAGGGGGGCAGGACGTGGGGGACGTTGAGATGTTCTTGGGAGAGGGAGCGGACCGGACCCAAACCTGAAAAAAAAAATAATAATAATAATTCACACCATCCCTCCCTAGTGCCCCACTCACCACACACAGACTTACAAAAAAGATGCTGTATACACCTTCCCACATAACACACACAACCAACAATCCCAAGTGTGGGGGATTGAATAAATACCTAATAAACCCCCTGCTTCCCCCACCTTACCCTAGCCACCCCACCCCTTTCTGGGGAGAGCAGAGGCAACAGCCCCAGACCCGGCAAGCCGCTCGCTCCCCACAGCAGCCCCCCGCCAAGACCCCAACACTAACATTCAAACAACTCACCATACATACAACAATAGACATCCAGGCTGGGTTAGTCCCTACTCCCCCACCCTCCCCTCCCCCCACTAGCAGAGTGCCAACCCAAAGAAGGGGAAGAGCATCTGCCCTGAGATGTTAATGACCATGACCCCCTACCAGCTCAACAGGCCCCGAGGCCCCCCAGCACACCAGAGGCCCCGTGCAGGGGCGGACACCCGGGTGCGCGCCGGCCCAGACCCCAAGCGGCACACCCCCCGGAACCTAAAACCCCGAGGCTCCAACGGGGCCCCCGCCCAAGGGCGGCGCGCCCCAGGGACCCCAGACCCACCCCGGACCCACCCAGCGGCAGCACAGCTACCAGGTCAGTAACCCACATCCGTCACCGCAGAACTCCCCAAGAGCGCCGCAAGTGGCTGCTGTAGGGCGCCCCAAGGCCTCCCAAGCCCCTCCCTGATGGGGGCAACAGACAAAACATTATTTCATAAAATAACATTTTAAAGAAAGATTTCCTCAATAAAATCGTTAACTTTAGGGGGCTAGATTTTATCAATGCTATTATACCTGTGGGAGGTAGGGGTCGCTGTAGCGATAGGTCACTAAAATCGGCTAATCCTAAAGTTAGCAAAACTTATTTAAATAGACATTAATATTCAATATTAATGCGGTGACAACGCTCATAGCACTATTGAACAATGGCGGAGCTTTAAGCTGATAGCATTTAGGCTAGCGGATTTTCTGCACTAACTTTAAAAGTTAACTGTCAAAGAGAGAGTGTTAGACTTCCTGCAGATAATTATGAATGTTTGAATCCTGATTATCTGGGTCGAAGTGTTCTATGTCCCGAGCGAAGGACTCAAGTTGGAGAATAAGTAAACCGTGATTAAGAGGTGGCCCTGGACCACCTGGGAAATCAAATCTGTCTGTGAACTAACCTTTGATGTAAGGAAGAATGTTCCTGATCTAATTGAGAGTTTTCCAAGGTGTGAACTTTGACATGTGGTGGGGGCTTAGGTTGGTGTGGACCACCTGTGTGACTCTTCTGGCCCTTAGGGGGCGGCACAGAGTCAGGACAGGTGGTGGTATGAGTCAGGTGTGATGTCTGCTCATCCCTCCAATCTGAACCACCTGTGTCTGCAGAGTTGTTTACCTGGTGCTCTTTGGGGCTGTGCACTGCAGCAGGATGAAGCAGGGCTTCATCGTGGACAGTCTGACTTCCAGCATCTCCCATGGAGTCTGTGGAAGTACTTCCTGTAAACTCAAAGTTTAGAGGTTCTGTTCTAAATTTGGAAAGACTGGTTCTGTTCTAGGTGCTGCGTTAGAAACTGCAGAGCTGTTCTGTGATTCCAGCTCCTGCAATGACTCAACCTGCTGAGGTTGATCATGTGAAGATTTCACCTAAAGGGTGGAGAATTCACTTCTCTGGTGAGACGCAGCCTCGCTGACATCAGGAGCTTTAGGGTCCTTGGTCTCAGCGTCAGCTTCCTCCATCCTCACCTCGGCCTTTGAGAGCTCACATCTGGCAGCACTAACTCTGTCTAAAACCATCTGATGCTCAACCTGTAGCTGAAGAAGCTGTTTAGCTTTCAGTTGGGATCTTTGCTGATGCAGCAGGGTAATCTGGCAAAGAACATCTGTAATCAGAGCATCTTTAGTTGGGTTTGCAATAAAATTCATTAGTTCCTTAATCTTTTCATCACATGTAGCAAAAACTTTGGCTTTATTTTTAGCCATAATGAGTGAGCTGGATAACATTACCATTAATATCCCATCAATGTATGAAACCCTTGTGGCGATAACCATAAAAGCACACTCGAATCACATCGGCAAAAGCTTGGTATCAACATGCAAGCAAGGAGCTAGCTCCATGTGTTTAAAAACACAATATACGCATTACACAAGTGTTATGTGCTTTGGGCACACAATTTTGTTTATTTGGGGGTTTTTTAGATTGTTTTGTATAGACTTTAGTTGAGGGTTTTTTTGTTGAGAGATTTTAGAGTTGAATAATTTTTATTTTGTTTGGTAATTTGCTTACATTAGTTGTGGTGCTATTGGTCCGCCTTGGTCTCAACATGTTTGAGAGCACCCCCCCCCCCCTTCCGCTCGCTTCACAACAGAGGGTATTTAAACTCTCTCTCTCTTTTTTTTCTCTCCCTCCACAGAGAAGCAAAGCAGCTGAAAGTTCAAGAAAGGTTTAAAATTAAATATTTTTGTTAACCCTCATTCCTGTCTACGTGTCCTTAAATATGTTGGCCCCTTTCTGGGACGTAACAACAAGCTTTCTAAACAACCATTTAGCTTTGCCTGTGGTTTCTCTGCTGAACCCGTCAGTGCCTCGTGTGACTTTGGTTCACTTTGGCCATCCAAGGAAGAGAGCAGTGGAAAGAGGGGATACGTTGACTCTTTCAGCAGCGGGCTAGCATGTGGCTCTGTGGCCCAGCCCAAACGTGGTTGGAACAGGAGTGGGCCGGTCCGAGGCCCTGCAGCGGTCGCTGACCCGGTTGCAGTTAAGTTTTCAGCTCCATTTTCCTCTCAGCGTGGGAAGTGGGTAAAGGAGGCCGATCCCCGCCGTCTCAAGTCACCTTTCCTGTAACAGCTGAGGAGAAATAACCCCCAGTGGGTGGAGGCAGATGAGCGTTCACACTGAGCCTGGTTCTGGTTCTGCTGGAGGTTCTCCTCCCTGTTAAAGGGGAGTTTTCCTCTCCACTGTCGCTTCATGCATGCTCAGTATGAGGGATTGCTGCAAAGCCATCAACAATGCAGACGACTGTCCACTGTGGCTCTACGCTCTTTCAGGAGGAGTGAATGCTGCTTGGAGAGACTTGATGCAACCTGCTGGGTTTCCTTAGAGAGGAAACTTTCTCACCAACCTGGAGGATCTGATGGAAGCTGACTTTAGAAAGAGCCTTGAGATGACATGTTTCATTAATTGGCGCTATATAAATAAAATTGAATTGAATTAAAAAGCTGTTTTTGGCATGGAGGGATTCTTTCCTCCGGCGTCTGACGCTGAAGTTAATACAGCAGACTTAACTCTGATTTGCCCGGTCAGGTCCTCCGGGCCAAGAGGGATTTCTCCCCTGCTGGCTTGTGGGTCTTTCGAGGCCAATGTGGCCCCATGCATGGCTGGCTTATGCAGGGTGGACTGTCTCTCTTTGAGAGTCCTAGGAAGGAGTGAGGTAGAATGAGTCTGTGGGAACAAAAGCTTTTGTAGCACTGATCCCACCATGCTGAGAGGGCGGATCCTTGGTGGCTGTGAAAGTCCCACACTTCTGTGGCTTCCAATCCAACAGGCTACAAATGGATTTTAAGAACCTAAATGTTTGAACATTGCCACACTTTTCAAACTATGTATATAATATTAACAACAATATAAAAGGCTTTAGCTGGACTCAAACCTGCAGTCAAAACGCTTACTGCCTGCAGAGAGCAGCTCGTTCTCTCTGGATAGGCGGCACGTTGCTTTCAACCAGACATAAACCTCAACAACAAAATTCAGAGCTGAAATAGTCTCTGCTTCCTCTGGGGAGCTCGCTGCTTACAGACCTGCTGGATTTACAGGAACCACGGCTAACTCTGTCGACCCACTTCACACCCTTCAGTCTCCAGTGGGAAACTTTCAGGATGGGCGGTCACAGATCTGCACTTTTCCTTCAGCTAATGAGGTTCTTGAACATTGTTCTGCGGACATACCTCCTTAGAGTTTTTGTCTGAGTCAGAGTGTCTGTGTGCAGGAAGGGAGGGACCATCAGCTGCTGACAGACGTCTTATACCAAGGTGGCGAAGTAAAAGCTGGTGCATGTTGATTTTGAGTGGGTACCTTTAAATAATGAATTGTTTTATTCTGAGATAGTTTTTTTTTTTTTACCAGGCCTTCTGCATCTCTTTAGATCTGATCTGTGCAGAATGTTGACATGAGAAACCCAGACCGCCACCAGCCACAGGAAGCTGACTAACTGCACTTCCCATTCCTGTTTATCCAGAAACGTGCAGGAATGCAGTTTGCAGAGTCTGTGTTTAGATTTATGGAAATATATGATTAGTTGTTGTACTAATCAGGCATTTTTCTGAAAAACATGAGAGCTACCTTTTAATCCCTAAACTGTGTCTTGGAGTTTACAGAACGTGTTTTTTTTTTTTTTTTGCTGACCCACTTGAAAACAGTAGATCTGTTCAAGTAGAGTGGACCAGAGTCCTCAAAAAATAAACTTCTTAATCAATCACTTAATCTGGATGGCATTAACTTGGCCTCTGGTAATAAAGTAAAAATTCTTGGTGTTATTTTTGACCAAGACATTTAAATCCCATATTAAACAGGTTTCCAGAGTTTCCTTTTTTCACCTCAGGAATATCGCCAAAATTAGAAACATTCTGTCCAGGAGTGATGCTGAAAAACTAGTCCATGCATTTGTTACTTCAAGGCTGGACTATTGTAATTCTTTACTATCAGGAAGTCCACAAAATGCAGTTCAAAGCCTTCAGCTGATCCAAAATGCTGCAGCAAGAGTTCTGATGAAAATCAACCAGAGGGATCATATTTCTCCTGTTTTAGCTTCCCTTCATTGGCTTCCTGTTAAATCAAGAATAGAATTTAAAATTCTCCTTCTAACGTATAAAGCCCTTAATAATCAAGCTCCATCATATATCAGAGCTCTGATTACCCCGTATGTTCCTAACAGAGCACTTCGCTCTCAGACTGCAGGTCTGCTGGTGGTTCCTAGAGTCTCTAAAAGTAGAATGGGAGGCAGATCCTTTAGCTATCAGGCTCCTCTCCTGTGGAACCAACTCCCAGTTTTGGTCCGTGAGGCAGACACCCCGTCTACTTTTAAGACTAATCTTAAAACTTTCCTTTGTGACAAAGCTTCTAGTCAGAGTGGCTCATGTTACCCTGAGCTACCTCTATAGTTATGCTGCTATAGGCTTAGGCTGCTGGAGGACATCAGGGTCTATTTCTCTCTCTCTGCTGAGTTCTCCTACTGCTCTCCAATCTGCATTGTTTGTTGTTATTTCAGCTTTTAACGTTTTGTTCTCTCTCATTTTCTCTTCATAGAAGGTACACCTGGTCTGGCGTTCTGTTAGCTGTGACATCATCAGGGGAGGCAGATCATCCACTATTACCATCTGACATAGAAAGTACTCCTGGGTCAGTGTGAGCTTCTGAGCTTTCTGTGTCTCTGCTCTGTCTTCTCTAACATAGAAAGTACTCCTGGGTCAATGTGAGCTTCTGAGCTTTCTGTGTCTCTGCTCTGTCTTCTCTAAGCCCCAGTGGGTGGAGGCAGATGAGCGTTCACACTGAGCCTGGTTCTGGTTCTGCTGGAGGTTCTCCTCCCTGTTAAAGGGGAGTTTTCCTCTCCACTGTCGCTTCATGCATGCTCAGTATGAGGGATTGCTGCAAAGCCATCAACAATGCAGACGACTGTCCACTGTGGCTCTACGCTCTTTCAGGAGGAGTGAATGCTGCTTGGAGAGACTTGATGCAATCAACTGGTTTCCTTATATAGAACATTTTTGACCAATCTGTATAATCTGACCCAATCTGTATAATATGATAAAACTTGACTTTGTAAAGTGACTTGAGATGAAATGTTTCATGATTTGGCGCTATATAAATAAAATTGAATTTAATTGAATTGAATATAAATGGTGTCTGGGCTCCCGGGGAAGCATTTGTCCAAACACCCTGGAGAGGACATAGAAAAACAGGTAAGTCAGCAAATCCTAACACTGTTTATTCTCACACTTCTCACAGATTCTACACCACCATTTGCTTATGTTTCTGGACAGTAGACCTTAGCTCCAAATAACATTTCTTCTTTCAACAGACATCCACCCCATTTCCTAATGAGGAGCAGCTGCGCAGAGCCTGAAACAAAAAGCTACATGCTAATTATTAAAATATCCAATAAATATTCAATAAATAATTAAAACTTCTGGTGTGCAAATGGTTATTGCTGTGCAAATTGATGCTTAAAGTACTGTGCTAAATAAAGTGCTAGTTCAAGTG
The DNA here is from genome assembly GCF_011125445.2 of Fundulus heteroclitus. Taxonomy (NCBI): domain Eukaryota; kingdom Metazoa; phylum Chordata; class Actinopteri; order Cyprinodontiformes; family Fundulidae; genus Fundulus; species Fundulus heteroclitus. The sequence continues at coordinate 139,591 of NW_023397022.1, forward strand.
CAAGTTTAAAGTGCAAAAGTAATCTTAAAGTGCTATACTGGTTACTTTTATAGAACAGTCCCAGTAATGAAGACGTCTTCATTACACCGTCTCTATTCAAACCGGATCTTTTACAATAAACTCTTTTACTGAACTGTCTGCCTCCGTGGTTGCTCTCATTCACAGTCTCGCTTCAAGTATGACAGTTACACCAAGGTGGAGAAATAAAACCTGATGCAGGTTATTATTAAATCTTTAAATAATGAATTGTTTTATTTTCAGATAGGGTTATTTTACTAGGCCTTCTGCATTTCTTTAGACCTGTTCTTTGCAGAATGTTGACGTGAGAAACCCTAACCTCCACCAGCCACAGGAGGCAGACTAACTGAACTTCCCTTTTCTGTTGATTCAGAAACGTGAAGGAGTGCAGTTTGCAGAGTCTGTGTTTAGATGGTGGAGAACTTTTATTTCGTGTGTGAGTTTTAGTTTCAGGCCCAACTGCTTAGGTTGGTTCATTGGTTCTAATTGGAAACATATTTCATAAAACAGTGACGTTCTGCTGCCTTTGGACTTCATGGCTGCATACAGACTCAAAATCTAGAAACCAGACCTTCAAATATTTAAAGCAGAGATTGTAAAGACTCAGGAGTGTCTGTAATAATAATTTTATTGTAAAGTGCAACTCAAGGACACCACAATGATTCACAAAAGAGAAACAACAATAAAATAGATGGAATCACTAAAAAAAGACAACCTACATCAGATGGACTCAGCAGTCAAAGCTAAAAACAAAGCTGCCCTCTCAGCGCTGCTTTCTGTGCAAATGGATCCTATGGGGCCGTTCTTTCTCCATTCCAGCCACCTTGTCCTCTTTCCAAGACACCCAAGATGTTCTTTCTCTGTCTTCATTTGGATTTGGATGTTGAAGTAGATTTGTTGTTTTAATCCTGCAGACTGTGTGCATGGAGGATTGTTTTAGTAACATGCTCAGAAAGGAATGTATAGTGGAGCGGGAGATCTGCTCATCTAGCTCCCTGGCAGAAGATGTTCTGCGTTTCTTTGGCGCAAGAACGTGCATTAAAGCTGTCGCTTGGAAGATTACCCAGAATCCTTTGTTTTATAACCGTTCAGTAAATTATTTAACATTAGAATACCTTATATAACAATGGTTTCAACATTGGCACACTTTTTAAACGGTTCCTCTATCATGGTTCTGTCCACCATGGTTCTGTCCATCATGGTTCTGTCTACCATGGTTCTGTCCATCATGGTTCCTCCATCTTGGTTCCTCTTTCATGGCTCTGTCCATCATGGTTCTGTCCTATATGGTTCTGTCAATCACGGTTCCTCCATCATGGTTCTGTCCGTCATGGTTCTGTCAATCATGGTTTTCTGTCCATCATGGTTCCTCCATCTTGGTTCCTCTATCATGGTTCTGTCCACCATTGTTCTGTCCATCATGGTTCCTCCATCATGGTTCTGTCCACCATTGTTCTGTCCATCTTGGTTCCTCTATCATGGTTCTGTCCACCATGGTTCTGTCAATGATGGTTCCTCCTTCATGGCTCTGTCCATCATGGTTCTGTCCTATATGGTTCTGTCAATCACGGTTCCTCCATCATGGTTCTGTCCGTCATGGTTCTGTCAATCATGGTTTTCTGTCCACCATTGTTCTGTCCACCATTGTTCTGTCAATCATGGTTCCTCCATCATGGTTCTGTCCACCATTGTTCTGTCCACCATTTTTCTGTCAATCACGGTTCCTCCATCATGGCTCTGTCCGTCATGGTTCTGTCAATGATGGTTCCTCCTTCATGGCTCTGTCCATCATGGTTCTGTCAATCATGGTTTTCTGTCCACCATGGTTCTGTCAATCATGGTTCCTCCATCATGGTTCTGTCAATCATGGTTCCTCCATCATGGTTCCTCCATCATGGCTCTGTCCACCATGGTTCTGTCAATCATGGTTCCTCCATCATGGTTCCTCCATCATGGCTCCTTCCACCATGGTTCTGTCCATCATGGTTCCTCCATCTTGGTTCCTCTATCATGGTTCTGTCCACCATTGTTCTGTCAATCATGGTTCCTCCATCATGGTTCTGTCCACCATTGTTCTGTCAATCACGGTTCCTCCATCATGGCTCTGTCCGTGATGGTTCTGTCAATCATGGTTTTCTGTCCACCATGGTTCTGTCAATCATGGTTTTCTGTCCACCATGGTTCTGTCAATCATGGTTCCTCCATCATGGTTCCTACATCATGGCTCTGTCCACCATGGTTCTGTCCATCACGGTTCCTCCATCTTGGTTCCTCCATCATGGTTCTGTCCACCATGGTTCTGTCAATCATGGTTCCTACATCATGGCTCTGTCCACCATGGTTCTGTCAATCATGGTTCCTCCATCATGGTTCTGTCCACCATGGTTCTGTCAATCATGGTTCCTCCATCATGGTTCTGTCCACCATGGTTCTGTCAATCATGGTTTTCTGTCCACCATTGTTCTGTCAATCATGGTTCCTCCATCATGGTTCTCTCCAGAGGACGTCAGAACTCTTCTCCTTTATCCAGATGCAGCTCTGCTGGTTTCAGTCATCCTGCCGTTTCTAGAGAGACTTTCATATTCAACCCTCCAGCAGCCAGACTGTTTCCGGGTTTTTATGACTGTCCATTAGGAATCTGGCTCCACTGATTCAGATTCTTGTCAGGTGTGGCACCTGGTGCTGATGCTTTTAACCCATCGTAGGTTATTAATTTCTAGCGTAGAACCATGACTGTTCTCCAGCCAGAGGCATCAGAGGGAGGAGTCAGGAGCAGATAATACCCAGAGCTGGCAGGAGGGGTTCAGTATCTGAGCTCCTGCATCGATACCGTCAGCAGAGATCAACGAGCTGTGAAACGTAGACATGGCCAACCGCATGCTTCGTGAGTACAAGTCCAGCTTTATTCACTAAAAGTTGTTTTCTATCATCTCTGAAACACTAGATAAACTAGACCTAATCTAGAAAATCTGTCTGATTGACTTTTGGTTAAAGTGAAGAATGTCAGAAGAGTTTTTCATAAGACAGGAAAGTTCATTTCTGTCCAAATGATAACCATGAAATCTTGTCACTCTGCAGCAAAAACCCAACACCTGCAGAGTTTAGTTCTTTTTTTTTTTTTTTTTTTTTTTTCCCTTTTTTTTCCCTTTTTTCCAGCCACCAAAGAGTTTAGTTCTTTAGGACCTAAAGTGACGGGGATGTGCTTGTTGCTCAGCAGTCACCACAGTCTTCCTGTCTCTGACACAATGCAACCACCAGCTTCTGTCTGAAGGGCTTTTAGTAGAACGGACAGTTTACCTCTTTTGCTTATTCTCTGTTGCTGCACTTCACGTTTGGAAACTTCTCGTGTTTCACACAGTTTGCTTCTTTGGCGTGGTAAGAGGGCGCTGCTCTAGCTTTAGCCTCGTAATGTAAGGTGACCAGATTTCTGAAATTAAATCTAGGGACATTTGTTGCTCGTGGACAAAAATTAATACATCTCATCAAGACGAAATTAGGAAACGGGGACAGTAAAGGTTTCATTTATTTTTACATATTTATTAATATTTAAACAACAAAAATCAAGTGTAAAAGCCAGGAATGTGCCTCTCCACACTTTTAGTATAACCTAAGATTAATAAAATGAATACATCAATAGTGTTATTAATAGAAAACTAGAACTGTGTCTCTGGGTTGGGGCAAAGTGGTGGGGGTGTCACGATTTGGGTTTTGTTTTGATTTATGTTTGTTCTTTGCTTTATTTTGATCAGTTCACATCTCTGTTTCCAGTTCAGTTCCGTCTCCTCCCAGCAATCTGCCATCTTACTCAACCTTTTTATCTGTCACTCCTCGATCACCAGTTACCAGCCAATCAGATCTGCTCACCTGTCAACCTCCAGTCACTAACCAATCATTTCAGTTCATTTCAGTTACCACCTTCCCTTTGATTATTTCCACCTGTCACTTGTAATTAGTCTTCACTGCTGTGCACCTGCTCACTCCCCTATATAGTTCTGCTACAAACTTCTGCAATCTGCCATACCATTAACAAGCCTTTGGTGAGTTTTGTCCAGCGTTCTCTTTTTGACTGACCTGTAGATATTACCCTGATTGCCTCTTGATGTCTGAGCCAGCCTGATTCCTTATTCTGATATTCCTGCCCTGTCTGTCTGCCTACCCGTTTTTCCAACCTGGAGCTGCCTGGTGATATTTTGAGTTTGCCTTACCCCGATCTGTACTTCTGCCTGTTTTTGGATTGCTTCTTGTGTACCGGATTTTGGACTGTTATTCTGACCACGGAGCCTGCTTGTACCTGTATTGTCAAGAACACTTTTATTAAACCTTCTTTAATCATACCTCCTTTTTGTCTGGCTGAATACTGGGTCCATCTGTCCCTGATCTTGACAGAATGGTATGGCAGATTGCAGAGGTTTGTGGCAGGACTACATAGGGGAGTGAGCAGGTGAACAAGAGTGAAGATAGCCGCCCCTCTGCTAGCGCGGAGCCACATAGAGTAACTTTATGTAGCGGTCCTCCAGAAGCACCCGAGCAGCCGGGTAAGCAGGCCGGCTGGGTGACGGTTCGTAGGAAGCATAGCTCTAGATTACAGCCCCCAGTTCACCACCAACCCATCTGCGTTTCTAACAAATTTTCCCCACTCAGCGACACACCTGCTGAGAAGCCGACCCTGATGATTGGCAGCTCCATAGTCAGAAACGTGGCACTAGAGACACCAGGGACCATAGTTAAATGCCTACCAGGGGCCAGAACGGGCGACATAGAATCTTACCTAAAACTGCTGGCTAAGGATAAGCGTAAATACCGCAAAATTGTTATTCACGCTGGCGGTAATGACACCCGATCAGTGTGTCAAAGTTGGTGTTGCTTCGGTGTGTGAGTTTGCTAAAGCAATGTCGGACTCCGTAATTTTCTCTGGTCCCCTGCCTGATCTGACCAGTGATGACATGTTTAGCCGCATGTCATCATTCAACCGCTGGTTGTCTAGGTGGTGTCCTGAAAACGACGTGGGCTACATTGATAACTGGAGATCTTTCTGGGGAAAACCTGGTCTGATCCGGAGAGACGGCATCCATCCCACTTTGGATGGTGCAGCTCTTCTTTCTAGAAATCTGGCCGGATTTATTAGTCCTCCTAAATGCTGACAATCCAGGGTCCAGACCAGGAAGCAGAGCCGTAGTTTAACACACCTCTCTGCAGCTTCTGTACTGTTACCCACCCATTATCCTATTGAGACGGTGTCTTTCCCACGGCCAAAACTTAACAGATCAAAAACTGATCTAAAAGGAACAAATCATAAAAATCTAATAAAAATCCATACGGTTCACCTTGAACCAAAAAATAAAAGTCTCCCTCCAAAGACTTTGTTAGTTAACGAATTGATTTCTGATAAACAGATTGATTTGTTTTGTCTCACAGAAACCTGGCTACAAGAGGACTATGTTAGTATAAATGAGTCAACTCCCTCCAATTATTCAAATTTCCACATTCCCAGATCTGTGGGAAGAGGAGGAGGAGTGGCAACTATCTTTCAGTCTGATTTATTAATTAGTCCCAGGCCAATTAATAACTACAGTTCTTTTGAACATTTAACCCTCAGTTTCCCTCATCCAAACTGCAAAGCAATAAAACCTCTTCTGTTTGGTGTTTTGTATCGTCCACCAGGCCCTTGCTCTCAGTTTTTGGATCAGCTGTTAGACTTCTTATCTGATTTGGTGTTAAACACTGACAAGGTTATTATAGTGGGTGATTTTAACATTCATGTTGACACAGAAATGTGATAACCTTAGTGTAGCCTTTAAAACTATCCTAGATTCAATTGGTTTTGCTCAAAATGTGCATAAACCGACGCACTCTTGGCTACATACTTTAGACCATGGGCATAATATAAGAGTAGACGCCGCATCGACCGCTGTCGCCTATGGGGGCACCATGTTGGGGCGGTCGACAGCTCTGATCAGTGTAATGTGTTGAAGCCAGAATAAATTTTAATCAATTATAACTTGCTGAATATTGAACTAATTTTCTTTTTTTTTGCTGAAAACTTTAAAAGTATAGGTATTATAACAAATGGTTCAGTGCATTTAAATAGTGCATTTAAATAATCTTAGTGGGTTTAAAAGTAATAGAATATTCTGACAGGATGTATGTATGTTGCAAAACATAGCAACTGATACTTTTTTACTAATTGTTACTTTTTAAATAATCGTTTTCTTACTATATACACAAACACATTTGTACATGTGTAAAAATCTCATTCTAATCAAAAATATAACCAATGTCTGTTCATCTTACTTGTTAAAAGTTATCCCTCAAGCCCTGACCTCAATAGTCAACAGACTATTGACAGTGCTGAGGCGTCATTAGTGTGTTCAGCTTGAATCAGCAGGATAGGGTAGCAGGTCGACCACCACAAGATGGTGGCCGTAATTCCTGCGCAGTCAATATGGGGTCTACTCTTAATTTCTATGCTTTAGACCTTGGCTGACATATGGGATTGATTGTGAAGAATTAACAGTATTTACGCATAACCCTCTCCTATCTGATCGTTTTAATAACCTTTAAGTTCAATTTAACTGAGTTCTCCACCCCTAAAAGAAGTTTTCGATGCTGAAGGTCCTTATCAGTTCAGTAAGTGAGGCAGCGTTGGAGGAATCTTTAGAAGCTCCAACACTTTTTAACAAATTTAACTCAGTCAACATCCAGTCTTTATCATCATCATTAATGTGTTGTTCTCCAACAGAACTACGAGAACCAGACCTCAGGATGGTGCTTGTTGGGAAAACTGGAGTTGGGAAGAGTGCAGCAGGAAACACCATCTTAGGGATGGAAGCGTTTAAATCTAAACTGTCTTCTTCCTCCCTGACATCAGAATGTAAGAAAGAACTGGTAGAGTTTGATGGTCAGACTCTGGCGGTGGTGGATACTCCAGGCCTGTTTGACACCAGGAACAAGGAGAAGGTGAAGAGAGAGATAGTTAGATGCATCTCATTTGCTGCTCCTGGTCCTCACGTGTTCCTGGTTGTCATCCATCCAAACAGATTCACAGAAGAAGAACAAGAAACAGTCAAACTAATTCAGACGGTTTTTGGAGAGCAGGCAGCACATTACACCATGGTGCTGTTCACTCATGGAGATGATCTGAAGAAGGATAAGGTCCCCATAGAGGACTTCATTAACGATAGTCCACCTCTCCGCTCTTTTGTTAATCAGTGTGCTGGAGGATATCACGTCTTCAACAACAGAAGTAAGGTACCATCTCAGGTCCAAAAGCTGCTGAAGAAGATCAACACGTTGGTTCAGAAAAACGGAGGAAGCTACTACACCAACGATATGTTACAAGAAGCTGAGAGAGCCATCAAAGAAGAGACTGAACTGATTATGAAAGAAAATCCAGGTACAAATCCTGACGATGCAAGGAAAAGGGCAGAGGAAGATAACGAGTTTATTCGTTACTTGATGATGGCTGGAGCTGCCATTGGATCTTCAGCTGTAGCTGCTGTTGGTCCTGTTGGAGCTGCTATTGGGGTTTTTTTGGGCATGACAGTGGGAGCTATAGTTGGGACTGTGAAGAAGTACGCCTGTGTTATACAGTAAAAATTCAGCTGCTGACGTGATCATAAACACAGCAGTCAGGCCATTTACTGCATGCATCATTTTTACCAGGCTTACTGGGTCTGGTTCTGCTCGTTTGTCAGGTTAAAATGGCCAATAACACCTATAAGCAGGTATTAAACATTTTTCTGTATTGTTTTGTTGGTCTAATGTAATATTTTGATCTGAAACGTTGTATTTTCATGGCTGTCAGCAGAAAATCATCATATCTAGCAGAAATAAAGGCTTGTTTCATCAGTCTGTGTGTAATTAATCTTTCTAACGTGTTTCACTGAGTGATGGAGTTACTGAAATAAATGTGTCACTAATGTTCTCATGTCTGACTCTAATTTTGATTTAATATCTCTGTGTATAAACTGGATGTCTGGTTCCTTGGAGAACATGTGTCAGAAGCATTAAGACACTTTAAATAAACTGAAGTGAATTGAAGGTGTTAATCAGAAGCTGGTCCTTTGGTAACAGAAGCTTTGTTCTTAGGCTTCAGGAGGAGGACTGGTGTTAAAGCCCAGATCAGGAAAGCAGGAATTAAATCAGCGTTGTGTTTGGGTCAATGATCATTTCAGGAACAACCTCCTCCTGCAGCTTCTGTTCTCCACGTGTTAATAAAAGATCTCCCTGAAGACCAGACTCCATTCTTGATTGAAGCTGCGTGTGTTCTGACTGTTGATGTCTGAGGACTGGCCCAGATGGACCGAGATGTTCTGATGAACTCTGTTGTTTTCAGGCTCAGAGCTCAGAGTGGTGCTGGTGGGTCAGGAGAGAGTGGGGAAGAGCTCAGCAGGAAACACCATCCTGGGAAAGAAGGTTCAGCTCCGTCCCCGTGACTCTGAGCCCTCAGAAGGTAGAAGGTGATGTTGAAGGTCTCAGAGTTTCTGTGGTGGACACCCCTGGACTCTTCAGCACTGAGTCTGCAGAGCAGGGGAACAAAGCGCTGCTAGAAGCAGTGGAGCTGAGCTCTCCTGGTCCTCACGTCTTCCTGCTCACCCTGCAGCTGGGAAGGTTCACCGCCCAGGAGGAGGAGAGCATGGAGACGCTGCAGAAGATGCTGGGTCCTGCTGTCTCCAAACACACCATGCTGCTGTTCACCTATGGAGACCGACTGGAAGACACAGACGTGCAGCAGTTCATCAGAGAGGATGCCAACCTGCAGAAGCTGCTGAAGAGCTGCAGCGGGCACTACCATGTGTTCAACAACAAGAAGATGGAGGACAGGAAGCAGGTCCAGGAGCTGCTGGACAAAATCCAGAAGATCTCCCAGGATGGCAGCCTGATTTATCAGAGAGAAGATCAGGCAGGAGACTCTTTCTTCTCTTCATTAAAAGGTTTCTGGAAGAAGTAACAGAGGCGTTAAAGGTATACTATGCAACCGGGGTTGATTTTCCAGCGAGGCTCCCCCCAGAGGGCGAAAGTAAAAGTGCACTGTCGTAAAGATGCTCAGCTGTTCTGGTTTCTCCTTCAAGCCAGGCTCGGTTGTTTTGAGCTTAGCAGACAGGCGAACGCAACGAAAAGTGGAAAAAACGGCAGTACAAACAATGACTAACACAGTGAAGGTATGAACATCAGGGTTTCCCGCAGCGCTATCTTGGCGCTATCTTGCCGCCGCCGCCGCCTCGCCAGTTTTATTATTATTATTTATTTATTTATTTTTATGTTGGCGAGACGCTACCGCCACCGCCGCCTCGCCGCGGTAGCGTCTCGCCAACATAAAAAAAATAAAATAAAAATAATAATAATAATAATAAAACTCGATATGCTTGCATGTTTATTTGACGTTAACACGCGGTTCTTTGTTGTTGCTTTCGCGCGTGCATATAGTGAATGGCAGGGCAAAAACACACGGAGTTCTCTCCGTAAAGCGAGACTTCTGTGTGTGCGGGCCGTGAGCTCTTGCAATTGCAAGTGCGGTATTTCCCCCACAGACCCCCAGGGCGGCCGAGAAAACCTTTGTTCGACCTGAAATGACTCATTTAATCATTCAAAACGGTATGGAACACATTAGTTAACTGAAAAATGTTGCATAGTATGCCTTTAACCTAAGGCTGGTCCTCCATCAGAGGGTGACAATGATGAGGGAGAAGGTCTGACAACATCTGTGCAGACAGCAGCAGGAGGTCCTAAAATGTTCCAATAAAGGTTCCTGTGATAAAGTGTAAGTTATTGATGAAGATGTGGTCCACCTTCTCTGATCTGTCAACCCAAACTTCTGATAAAACATCTAAATCAGTCCAGTCTGTTCAGGGTGTCTAATGTGACAGGTTGTCCTTTGCATTCAGAAGATCATCAGCAGGCAGCTAGGTGGAAATGTCTCAAATATTTTGGTACCCTGTGAGTTTTTGATTAGTGAATTTACACTGCAGGAAATACAAGCTGTGTGAATTCATGAGGGAGAAAACACAGATTGGTGCCAGTTTATAGGCTCTCTAGGTTAATTAAATCAGATCCTCCTGACAGGTTGGCTCAAAGTTTTCACTCTAAGGAAACTCAGGAGGTTCATCCAGTCATTTGCAACCTGGGAAAATATCCAGTTTTGTATTTTTATAAATATAAATATAATATAATATTAAAACCATATTCCCAACCCTCCATGTTTACATTTGCTGCCAGATGCTGGTAAAGTTTATTTATTTTTGTTTCACAATAAAATGCAAAGTAAGGTATTCACACCTTACAGAAAAGAAGTTTAGAAAATAATGTAAACTAATAAAACAGGAGGGACATAAACAAAACTAAAGAGTTCAGGTGAACAGGAAGAAAACAGATAAAAGTGTCAGATCAGCAGCAGAATGAAGGATTTTCTTTATTTTATTTATTTTATTTATACATGACATCATTAAATTGTTTGTTGTTATTTACAGACAAAACGAGCTTAAAACCTTCTGAATCCTTTAGATCAGCTTCAGCCTGCAGAGGAATCAGGTAATAATGCGTGACTCGTCTGCGCCCCCTGGCGGTGAGGAGCTGCCACTGCAGCTTGGTAGGCTCCCTCCAGGAGAAGCTGAACCAAAGGAGGGAGGAGCTGCTCTCTAAGCCTACATGTCTGTTTTTAACCACTTCTGAGGGAAATCTAAGTCTGACACAGAAATCCTCCTCGTCTTCAACACGACCCTCAGGGAGAAACGTTTCATTCACATTTAAAGTCTGAAGGTCCTGAGGCGGTTCGGTGTGTTTTCTACGGTTTGCTTTGTTCTAGAGGGAAGGAGGTGCAGGAATCGAGGGCTCTGATTGGTCAGAAACCTGCAGACATTCATCCAGAGACTGAACCCACCGGCTGCTCCTCAGGTGGGCCTCGTCTCAGGTGTTGCTCAGACCCTCAGGTGTTGCTCAGACCCTCAGGGCTGCAGCCAAGTCGGACGGCGTCCAGCGGTCCTGCCCCCATCGCTACGAGGTGGCAGCTTGTTTGTTGCGGAACGTCTCGAAGAACGCCAGCATCCCTTTCCTCACGTTGCTGCTGCTGCCTTTGGTGCTGGTCACCAAGGTGGAGCTGCTGCTGTTTCTGTGGTGATGGGATGTGAGCGGCGGAAAGGCGGCGCCGTCCATGGAGTTGGCCCGTTTAACCTTTGATGGAGCCGTACGCCATGACTTGGTCCTAGGAGGTGGAGTCTGAGCCACCAGACACTTCTGGTACTGGATCTGAGGGGAGGGGACAGTGGACTGTGATTAACTTTAAACAGTCGTGTTCTCACCGGCCACGCCCAGGAATAAAGAAATAGACAGAATCTGTCTGACAGCACGAAGTCTCTGGATCTAAAGAGATGAAAGTCATTGGTGTTAATCATTCTCAAAAGGGTTTAAAGGTTGTGACATGATGCAACTAAGACATCTCTAGAAACAGGAAGTACTGAGCTCTAATCTGGGAACACAGAAGGTTTTAATGATATATATAACTCACACTACTATCAACAGCATCCAAAAAAAAAGGTAAAAAACAAAGCAACTGGACTTGTTTTCCGTAGTTGAAGACGTTTCGCTTCCTCTCCAGGAAGATTTCTCAATTCAAAAAGTCTGCAGTAATGTGAAGTAACAAGCTTTATACTACTGCCTAACAAAGGCCTTGTAATGGCTTAGATAACATGCAGATTCAACAGAAACAGGTTCACCCCTTAGTAATGGGCGGTCGTTAAAGTTGTTAAAGGCAGCAGATTGGACAGAAACTGGTCCACTCCTCTGTAATGAGGAGTTGTTAGGGTCGTTATTGGCCTGGCTTAAAGGAACGATGTTTGGATCACCTGAATGATGGTGAGAGTTAAGGTGATGGTTGGCCGGAAGTAATCCTATAGCTGTATTACAAGCTTTTGACAGTTGGAACCTAAGGCCTCCTCCTCGTTACAGAGGAGTGGACCAGTTTCTGTTAAATCTGCATGTTATCTAAGCCATTACAGGCCTTTGTTAGGCAGTAGTATAAAGCTTGTTACTCCACATTACTGCAGACTTTTTGAATTGAGAAATCTTCCTGGAGAGGAAGCGAAACGTCTTCAACTACGGAAAACAAGTCCAGTTGTTTTGTTTTTTACTTTTTTTGGAATGACCATGACCTGATGACTAAGAATCTTCAACAGCATCAACAGCATCACATTCTGTGTAACTTTAAGGTCCATTAGCAACTATCAAAAAAACACTTGATCTCAGCTTTGCTGCCAAGGGCTGCAGGAACCCTTTTTAAGTTTAGGGTGTGATTACTTTTCACACAGGGCTGGGTTATTTCCCTCAGTAATGCAGGTCATCATTTTGTGTGTGTGTGTGTGTGTGTGTGTGTGTGTGTGTGTGTGTGTGTGTGTGTGTGTGTGTGTGTGTGTGTGTGTGTAATATTATTGTGTGTGGTTAAAACTAGTTCTGCTGAAATGTTTTCAGTCCTTTTTTAAAAGTCTTGGCCGAGCAAAAGGCCTGATTACCCATGATGCCATGGTGCGTTGGGCAGCAGGAAGGAGGCGTTCATAAAATACTGTGACTGAGCCCAACCCAGTGATCTGACCTTCCAAACCTAAAGCAACCGCTATCAGTCAGAGGAAACAGAAGCAGTGCAGCCGTGTCCAGATGTCCGTCTTATCCGCTCACCATGCAGGCAGCCTGCACCGCCTCAGAGAGGATCCCGGCGTCCGGCTCGCACCAGAACACGTGGCACTCGAACTGCTGCGTGCCGGCGTCCACAATCACAGCAAAGGTGTGGCTGTCGTGGCCGACGCCCAGGAAGGTGAGGAATCGCACCTGACACTCCCAGAGAGGCTCGTCTCCATCCTGCCAGCACAGATAACAGGTAAGGATTACACACAGGTGAGGGGACGTATCACCTGAGGCCCACCGGGACCAGGACGGTACCTCCCCCTTCCACAGAGACAGAACTTTGTCGCTGATGTGGATGACGGTTGGCTCCCAGTCGTCCTGGTCGGTGGAGTTCATGATGCTTTCGATGGCTCTGTTCAGCACCTCCATACCTGCAAAGAGAGCAGGTGGTTACAGAACCTCCCCTCCATCAGAACTGGGTCTGCTGAGCAGTGGAGGACTGAAAATGTTCTGGTGCTGAGGAACACCCGCATCTTCATTCTGTTTAGTGAGGAGCTAAAGACACAGAGTTCCTGTAGAAGGTCTCTGGTCGTCTACAGAGGGAACTTCAGGTGAACCAGGTGTGTCTCTGTCCTACCCATGGCTCTGGACACCGGCAGGTTTCCGATGTACTGGACCTCAAACTTCTGGACCTGCTGCCGTACCGCCTCTAGAAACTCCACTGAAACAACAGGTCATTAATACAGAACCGACACCAGGTGTGATCAGCTGATCCGCCGTCAGCAGGTGAGTCACCTTGTCTGGGCAGGTCTTCAGGTGAGAGGCTCTCCATGGTGAGGGAGCGCAAGGGCCTCATGAGGGCTTTGCCAGACATCATCTGCATGGAAGACAGGATTCAGTCAGACCCAAAGGGAAGATCTCAGCTCTGCAGCCAGAAGGAAAATCATCGTTTTATGGTGTTCAGTAAAGTCATGACAAAAACTGAGTCCACCCCACGGTCCAACAGAACCTCCTTCTGCAGCCACAGTGGTAGCTTCAGCAGTTCTGGACTGATATGGACTCACATTGGACTCTAGAGGACGTTGATATGCAGAGGTCCAATCGCTGTTAGCAGCTCAAAACTAGCCCTCATCATCATCCCTCCACCACCGTGCTTCACAGTTGGTATGAGGAGCTGATGCTGCATCTAGTTTTCTCCATCATGGTTCTGTCCATCATGGTTCTGTTCATCACAGTTCTGTTCATCATGGTTCAGTTCACTGTGGTTCTGTCCACCATGGTTCTGTTCATCATGGTTCTGTCCATCATGGTTCTGACCATCATGGTTCTGTCCATCATGGTTCTGTCCATCATGGTTCTATCCATCATGGTTCTGTCCATCATGGTTCTGACCATCATGGTCCATCATCATGGTTCTGTTCATCACGGTTCTGTCCATCATGGTCCATCATCATGGTTCTGTTCATCACGGTTCTGACCATCATGGTCCATCATCTCTGGTCTCCTCTGTCCAGAAGTCTGGTCCTTCCTCCAGGTGCAGCTCTCCTGACATCAGTCCTGCTGCCTTAAGATGATTTGCAGGTGACCTTTGACCCTTTCCCGTGTCAATGGGCAGCAACTTTTCTTGCTCTGAGGTCATTGCTGATGTCTCTGCACCCTGTCATTGTGTTAAGTCCAGAGCAGAACTGCTGCTGATGATCAGCTGATCAATGATCTACCCAGCAGCTCCTGCCTGATGCTGAACCTCTGCAGTCCAGAGGAGGCTCCACGGGTGGACTTAGCTTTTACAACGACTTTAGACTTTTAGCAGCAGAGCAGAGAGGTTAGTTTGGAGCCTCCCACCTTTGAGCACATCTCATGCAGCGCTGAGGCGATGGCTTTGGCTGGAGCATTACAGCGAAACACGTGACACTTCAGGACGCAGCTGTCCTTGTCTCCAGCCACAAAGGCAAAGTCCCTGAACGCACCACAAACACACAGACAGACAGAGCCTGATCAGCTGGAGCAGGTGAAGACCAGAGGAACAGTCCAGACATGACCCTGGCGTTCAGCTGTGAGTGTGGAGGGGTTTACCTGTCCCTGCACAGATAAGGGTGGGCGTGGCAAAGAAACAGAGAGCGACAGTGTTAGAGTGGGAAAAAACAGAAAGGTGAGCTTGACTTTAACTTCGGCGCATGCAGGAACTACTGAGAAGGAGCGAGTGAAGCTTAGCTTAGCACACAGACAGGGAACAACACCATTCAGAGACTGGAGCCCTAGCCAAGCAGCTGCAGGTGTGTCTGATGTCAACAGGTGAAAAATACCAACTTAGTCTCAGACTACGAGTCTGAACTGATTCTAGAGACGGGTTCTTGTTTCACCACTGAAACTCTGAGGATCACAGAGTTCAGGATTTACCGGAGCAGCCAAAGCAAACGGAGCTCATTAACTCTGGAGGGGCGACAGCTTGAAGGAACAAACGCTTTACTTTAGCCCCACCTCCAGCCATCAGGGTTGAGCTCTGCTGCTATTAACAAGAACAACGAGACGGACTTTAACGAGCCAAAGCACAGAGCTGCTGGAGCAGATTGCTGCCCCAGCAGGGACCACAGGGGTCCGATCAGAACAACTTTAAAACACCCTTTAGAGACAAATCTTACTAGTTTTAAGGTTTATGGTTTGTAAATAGTACATTTTATTGTTGATATTGTTGATAATGTTGTTGCTCTTCAGTTTAACTTTGCCCTGGACTTCCTCTGAGAAAACCTTCTTTTTTCTCCTCAGCCAATCAGCGAACAGCAGTCTGATGACATCACATGTCAGCCCTGCTCCGCCCCGGACGGTACTACCTCCTGAGGAGGGGCAAACAAAGCCAGCCGCTATGAAGAATACTGTAATGGAAACGCTCATGAATGCAGACTAGAGTAGCTTTGCCAGGCTGAGCTTGTGGACAATGAGCCAGATTTCTGTGCCGCCTCGCTCTGCTGACTAACCACAGGTGGTGCAGACCTTCCCTGACTGGATATCGGAGATAAAATCAGGCAAAAACATGGAGGAGTTTGACCATCATCATTGACTCACCTGCCATTGTTGCAGCCCACGCCCCACACACGGATGTTGATGATTGGCTGACAGTGGAGGGGGGTGTGGTCTAAAGGGTCCAGCAGGGTCAAGGTGTCTTTCTTCAGAACCATCATCATCTCCCGACCCTGCACAGGTCATAACATGTTCTCAGGTACACCTTCCTGGTAGTTTTTAGTGTAGTTGGCTTCCTTTCATGCCCTCTGGCGTGTTAAACATGACTTTTGATTAGTGAGCCCCCTTGTGGCTGCAAGCGAGAACAGGTAAGGAGAACCTTAGCCACCGTTTTGGTCTGTTGCTTTGTTGTGTAGTTACCTGATCCAGGGTAACATTATTTCAAATACGCAGATCTGGTGTCTTTGCACTGAGACTACATTGCAGAGTAAAATGCCCAGATGCAGGTGCAGTTTCTGCATACTGCCTCTGGGGGCAGCATTGGTGTCTCACCTCCCCCCAGGCCTCAGACCTGTCTCTCTGCTCTGGACTGCCGCAGTGAGACAGCTGCTGGATGACGTTACTGACGGCTAAACTGCTGCGGCCGGGAGACAGGTCCTCCTCCTCCACCTGCAGCCAGCCGAGAGAGCGAACTGCGAAACACTGCAGAGAGACAGATTAAATCAGATTAAAGCTCCACAGAACTGCGCTGGACAGACACAAACAGGCAGAGAGAGAGAGATTAGAGCAGATTAGACCACCAGATTAAATCCAGATGCAGGAGAGGACCCAGACTTTCATACTGAACCCATGTTCTTCAACATAATTTCCAGTTTGACAGAACTTTATGGAGAAGATGTGCAGGTCCTGTTTAATGGCCGGAGGTTTCTCCTTCAATCTTACCTTTGAGTCCGGGTCGTGGTTGCTGAGGTAATCTTCCTGGGATGAAGACCTGAGAGAAGAGTGAGCTCATGTAAAATGTGCCGGTGCTGGGAGAGCAACATACGGTCTTCACTGAACAGTGAATGGCCAAATGACTTACAGGGACGTCCCACGTGTTGTCCTCCATGAGGACCTACATTTAGAACCATTATACTGAGGAACTCATCGCTTTGTGGGGACATTTCTGGATTATGATGTAGAAAGGTCAACAGTTAGGATGCCGACTCTTCTGCATCTTCTCCATTTCAATCAATCTAAAGTGGTAGTTTCTACTACGGGGGGGGGGGGGGGACTGTCCTTACACCCGTAGCCACCAGGGGGAGGCTTCCTACTCGCTTTGACAACCATTGATTTAAGTTTTCCATAATCTACTCTTGCTATACTGTAAGGAAATGAGGTCATATAGTATCTCAACCTATAAGCAGTAACTAGCCTCAAAGGGACTCAGGACCAGGATCAGTGGAATTACATTTGTAGAAATACTGCTAACTTATACAAACTGTTGATATCCTTACATAGAAGCATTTACCAGTGTGATTATTAACTAAATACAAGAGCTAAATATATTCTTCCTTTATGAATCTGAATCTGTCTTATGATGTAACTGAGATAACGTTGGTGCTGCTCCGGTTGTCTTGTACCTTGAGATGCTGTCTGTGTGGAATTGCTGCTGATTGGGCAACCACTTCATGGCAAGACGAAATAAGGTAAATAGAAAGCAGCATAGCTATTAACAATGGTCTTTTATGGAGAGCTAGCTGCTGCTATGTGGACTGAGAGACAGGAGAGGGACGTGAATGATGGATAAAATGCGACATGACCCTTCAGACAGCGGATGCTTTGAAAAGAATCCGATACGTATCCGAATTAGTACCACAGATGGAAGTGGCACAAACTGGAATTTTTGGGGGCCAATAGATGGGAATTGGGCCGTTAGGGTCACTGCCATGAAAACGACGGATATGGGTCGCATTTCCCTGCAGAGTGAACGCAGCCGAAGTGAGCCAGGGCAGTTAAATGCTCTGGGAAATGTTCTGCTGGGAATCCCTGGGTCCAAAATTCCCCCATAAGCTCCACCTACACCTGTCACCTGAACACTGTGGCTGACTGAAAGGATCTGCAGAGACCTTCAGAGGTCCACAGGGAGATCTCATGGTAACGGATCCGGCAAAATACTGACTGACTTAATTAGGCAGGTTGTCATGACTGATTTGTTAACACAACACCTCTCTGTCCAAAGGATCAAGTTGACCCCACTAGAGTTTAAAGTGCTGCTGTCCTTGAGAAGATAAAAGACTTCAGAAGGTGTTCTACCACCAGAGAAGCTAACAGGAGCAGACAGACATTATACTGAGTTACCATTCCTCAGCAGCGCCCTCTGTCTCCTTGTTGGAGCGCTGCTCTCCTTCCTCCTCCTGCTGAAACAGAAGAAGAGCAGCCTGAACAAACTGCTGAAACTGGAAAAAGCTACATAGAGCTAATCATCCGTGTCTCACTGGTGTTTCGAGAGGCTTTGGTATCCCAGTGAGGCGGGGATGCTGCCACTGGGTGGTGCCGGTGGGAACGTGCCAGTAGTAGGTCCCAGTGGAGTCTTTGATAGTTCTCCAGCCGGAGGGAAGATCTGGGTCCAGGAGGAGGTTCTGGTCTGTCCAGATGTTGTCTGCACGGACAAAACAAAGCCTGTCATCAAACTTCCTGCCTCATAGAAACACCACTGCCAACGCCCCCTGCAGGTAGGGATGCTACCCACAGCTAATACTTGGATAGAACATCACGGTGATGTGTGTCATCAGGTCCATTCAAGTCACATTTATGGTTGATCCTCTAATCAAATAAAATCCTCTAATCAAATAAAAATGAACAAATGACTTCAAAACTCTGCAAACATGAAAAGGGCGTTTGCAATATTATAGCTTTATAGGTGCTTGGATCCAGGTGCTTACAGATTCACTTCACTTCTTGATGGTATCAAGGCGTTGGTTGTTTGTACCTGTGATAATTTTTCAGTTGGTTTTGCTGTTCGTTTTCTATCTCTCTCTGCAGGTGTAAAAACAGACTCCAAGGATGCTATCTTGTTCTCTCCTTTTCCTCTCCTCTATTTTTGTCACTTTCTCTTCTCTGTTTTACCTTTGTGTTTCTGTGTCCACTGAATTTGAAATAATCCCAAAATAATATCCAATAAAGTTTTCTCCTTTATTGGATATACAAGCGCAGTGAAAGCAGTAATGCTCTCTTTGGCATTAATGCAGCAGATCACTGCCAGACAGGATACATTAAAAAAGTAATTAAGTACGTTTTACGTACAGATTACCTTTTATACTTCATAAATCACAAAGACAAAGCATATAGAATTAAAACCTGATAAAAGAAAAAAACACCAATGCTAATGAAATGATACAGGCAAGCAGGCTTGGATGTGAAAATCTTCAGATGCTTCTTAAATGAGTTCAGATTCTGAAGACAGCAACAAATGAACAGGTAATCAGTGATAAACAGGTAACTAGTAATAGTTAACCAGTAACACATGACCAGTCATTAACAGGTAACCAATAATAAACAAGTAACCACTGATTAACAATAAAACATAAATAACCATCTAAAGTTTCTATTTCCTAGCCAACCTTTGTAGAAATATTTCTCAAAAGAAAAGACAGTTTAGGCCAAGTTGTTCTGATGACCTGATTGGTCAAAAACAGCTAAACCCCTTTAGGCTCGCCATGCAGAGGAGACCTGGATGCAGGTGATTGAGCCTCCATAAATCTTTGTCTTTTTGAAAGACGCTGACTTCTTCCTGTACCGCTGCTTGTAGAAAATGTCTTCTAGAACTAGGAGTAGCTTTGGTTGTAGATTTTGAGCCCATCTTCAACCCACGAATATGAATAATCTTTAATAACATCTTTGTGATCTTTAATAACACCCACCTATACCAGTACCCCACGTTTCTGGTGTCTGACTCACAATTGAGTTCTGGGGCCGCTACTGATCCAGGCGTGGTTCCACGAACAGTCACTCTCATTTCATCTGTCTTTAAAACCTTTAAAACATCTGTCTTCAGATATTTCTTGGCCCCCAGTCTTGATGCTTCATCTCGTGTGTTGCTCAGTGGTGGTCAGGTTGTCTCTGAGATCTGAACACCTTGCAGATACTGTAGGAGGCTGCAGTTCTGGAATGAAACAGAACTGGAGCATCATGGCTTCCTGGTTGCTTCTCGGTTGATTCTTGTCCTTTATTTGGCTGTTAAATTGCATCCCTTTTCTCAACACATTTCTTGTGATCTTTTTGCCTCTAACAAAACGTTTGATGATTCTGTGATCCCAGAGTTAGAAAATCTGCCTAAAAATGATGACATGGTCAAAATACTGACTTGCCTAATAATTGGGCATATATTGCACAACAGAAGAGGATCAGTTAATGGTGAGAGTTTCGTTTGTCCAATTAGATGCCACGCTGAAGAGCTTCAGTCCAATCAGCCGTCCATCTGACCAGTTCACATTGTTTAACATGTTTATATTCTGCTGTGATCTAATCCCATATTGATCATCAGAGAGACAGAAAAACATGGCAGAGAACAGGCGAAGCAGGAACTTCAATCCTCCTCTTCATGTCCTCATCAAGGACTCTGCAGTATCTGTCCCACAGAAGGTAACTTTGGTCATAGCTCGGCCGGTCGTTGCTGACACATCAGAACCGCCTTCATCCAATCACTCAGGGGACCATGAACAGAGCCAAGGCTGCACAGCGCTCTGCTCAGCCACTGGTGTCCTTCCAGTCACAGCAGCACCACCATTTACTTCCATTGCTTTAATTCGCCCATACTTCAAAGGTTACCTGAATTTCCACTTTTACACAATTTCTTTTATAGTTTATAACTGTAAATACAGAAGTCTGAGCAACACTTAACACCATTAATGACTTGAATTAAAACCCAACAGTGACCTGTCCAGGGTGGACCCGCCTTTAAGTAGGCATAGCAGATGGATGGACGAAAAACTCAACAATGTGGAGGTTTATGAATGTTTTGGAAGGTGAGCATAACAAATAATGAGGAAGTTGGGATTAAGTCATGTTCCTGTCTGAGGAGCAGGAGGTCTAGACAGCCTAGTTGACTGAGTGATTGTTAGACAACCGTTTACAGCATGAAGTGACTTCTGAGTTCAGATGCTTGCACCAAAAAATATCTGTTAAATTATCTTTTAAAGGCAACTCTAGGAACTGATGCTGAGCTACTTTGTCCTGTCTGGATTCAGCTTTCCTTCACATTTCTAGTCAGAGGTAATGCAAGTGATGTGAAGCAGTGGAGGAACAGAAACAAGAAGGAAGCAAGTTGTCCTGGAGGTACCGATGGCCTGACAGGATGAGTGTTCATGTTGTCATTAGAGCCGTGGTTGGAAGCTGATCTCAGTGGAGATCCTTCCAGACCCAGTCCTGATGAAGCCTGCTGTGTTTCCCTGCTTCCTGTCAGCTTCATGTTCTTCATCTGGTGGCTTCCAGCTCCTTCTGGCCTTTTAGTGGCTTCTCTGCTGTGTGATGTTACTCCGATCATTCCTCCTCCACACGGTTAAAGCAAAATAATGACCTGAAAACTGCAGCAGGTGTTGATACTTCCTCCTCCTGATCATCCTCAGATGATCTGGGGCAGCAGCAGGCAGCAGAAGGCGGCTTCATTCTTGGCTTTTATTTATAAAGTTTATTGTATTTTCTTCTGAAATGTTTGCAGGAAGTGCTGAATCTCATTAGTTCAGTTTAAATGTGATGATATTGAGGCTTTTTTTCTCTTTAAACTTTGGAGTTTCTCACAGACATGGTGTTTAAAGAAAGGACAGGAGTATTTCTTGTTCAGGTAGAACATGATGCACATGAACTTTACAACTAATCACATTACTGCAGCTTTTAAATATTTACACAAAACTTCAATCCAAATCCATTTGTTTCATAAAACTTAAAATTTAAACTAAAAGTAAAAATCTTAACACTGGTCCCTCCTGATGGGAATAGCTTTTATGTTGGTATAATTAAATAGTTAATGATGTTAAAGGCTCTAAGTAAACATCCCTCTGCAACTTAGATTTTGGTTTTAGTTGATTAAATTTAGAGTAAATATAACTGACTGAAACTAAACAAGGACTAAAATGACTATTATGATTAAAACTAACTCATAAACAAGGAAAAAATGTTCTGTCATCATACGACGACCTCTAATGAAAGGCTGGTTGGTAGTTTCAGACGGTGCTGGTTCCTGTCTTTATTGTGATCGGACTCGGTTCTGATCCGAAGCTCTCTGAGTTCCCCACAGACGGATCATGTTGCTTATCTGCTGATGGTACAAAGTGTGCAGGCCGAGCAGCTACCATCGATCGGGTGAAACTGCTGAACAGGAAGATATTAAACCAGAGAAGCTGTGAATAATTAATAAAGCCTCGGACATGCGAGCCGCTGAATCAGCTGAGCAAGGGACCCATCAGGGATCCGAGGAGACGGTTTCCTTCATCTCAGCATCTCTATAGGCTGCTGGGCTGAAGTCCAGCTTCTGAACAAGTTTACAGAAACAGGAAATCGTCCTTGCCTTTATCCAACATCAATAATTACAGAGTCTCTCAGATTAAAATAATTTTTCTTTATGGTTTTTGTTGACTAAAAGGAGCTATCAGGAGTTTCAGGCATTGCTATCTTGTTCTGATGGATCTAAACAGATGTTCTCATTAAAGGATCTGCTGATAGAAACGGGGACAATTAATGATTCCTCTGCCAGTGAGCACAGCTGCTTTCATGCTTTCACTCAGATGTGTCCTGCAGGGTAACCAGACGTGGTGGAGTGAGCCTCCACCTGAACGTCCTCTGCAGCAGAAACAGGGCGGAACGACCCACAGCCTGCTTTTACCCAGAGACTGTGAGGAGGTTGACTGAAGCAACGTTTCAGCATCAGCTGCTGATGCACGGAGAGCTGCGGAGCTTCAGAGGAAGACGATTTCAGACCAAACGCCTCACAGAGAGGCACCAGCTGACTGTTAGCTCTGCATCTTCAGCTAGTTAAATACTGAAATAACTATTTATTCAAACTTTTCATCTCTTGTTTCTCTGAAATATTAACGGCAGATGTATTAAAATCACATATTTATGTGGAAATAAAGCAGACTACACTATTGTATATGTTACACTATGTCTGCTGGTTGTGCTGTTCTTTTTACATCTCTCTTTCTAGGTGATGGAGCAGAGGGAAGACGTTTTATCATTCTTTCCCTTTTATCTTCTCTTTCTTTCACCTCTTCTCTATCTTTTTTTCTTCTTGTTCTTCCTTTACTCTCCTACTTTCCCATTGTAGTGTCCACATAATTTGAAATTCTCCCCGC